>NW_027332742.1:0-36042 GCF_002575655.3 Aegilops tauschii subsp. strangulata
AAGGAATTGTTAGTTCGCCTCACCTTCCCGAAGCGTGGGTTTGTTTGCTTTACAAATTTGGTTCTCTCTATGCCAACCCCCTCTCTTTTTCGTAAGACTGAGGTATAGGTAGGGCTAAAAAAAAAGCAAAAAAAAAGAGTCAAATCGCACCATCTCTATAATAAGTAAATGCCTTTTTTTCTCCTGAGGTTGTCGGAATTATTCGCAATAAAATATTGGCTACAATTGAGGAGGTCTTATCAATGAAATTTCCATTTACACGGGATCTAGGCATAATTCCCAACCCATTCTATATAGAATTGTTTTCATTCCTTCACAAAATAACATAAAAACAAACACATTCGATTCTTATAATTATAAATAGATTGATCCATATGCTCTACTCTAAATCCATATGCTTTAAATGGATAAGAGAGATAGAGATATGGATTTTCCGCTCAGCTCAAATTGTATCCTTTTCCTTCTGCTTGGACACGAAGAGATATGAAATATTTGACTAAGACTGGATTTCATTCCACTTTGCTATTTCTGAACAACAACTTATGTTATCAACTATTTCGTGTTTTCAAAGTTATTAATTGTCTCATACCCTATTTTTGATTTCGATAGTATGGTGTAGCGTATCTTATGCAAACGGAATTCTAAGGTTTCTTTATTTTATTATGCAATAAGAAGAATTCTTCCATTTTCTTTTTCTTTAGTTGCGGGAAAACCCAAATTAAAACTTTTTTTTTATAGCGAGCGCAATTTCTAGTAAAAAATCCTGTATCCTTCCACTTAGATCAAAAGGAATTTTTCCAATAGAACTATGGAACCCCCGAGTGGTTGCGGTTGTACCTGTACTGCAGGAATAAGAAAACTCGCTATTCACTCAGTTTATTTTCCATAATAAGTTATGTAGGAGAGATGGCCGAGCGGTTCAAGGCGTAGCATTGGAACTGCTATGTAGACTTTTGTTTACCGAGGGTTCGAATCCCTCTCTTTCCGTTTTTCTTAATTCATCAACGTTAAGGATCACAATGTATCAAATCAAATAACAATTTTTTCCAGCAATAATATCTTATATTATCTTATTTTGATTTAATAGAAATTAGAAATTCTCTATAGCAAATTACTGTGGTATGTAAAATACACATAGAGGAAAAAAGAAAAAAGGATCCTAATCCTAGGGTTAATCAATTTTAGCTAGTTGATGGGAAAATACAAATTAATGGTAATGGTCTTAGGGCGATTTAGTTCGGGGAAAGGGGAAGGGGAAGAAAATTCTATGAACCTTTCCTTTTTTCGTTAAGTTCAAGTCTGACGAGAGTAATATTCTACAACTAACAACTCATTTATTTTGAGACCGACCCACTTCCTATCTAGGATTTTATTTACTAGTCCTTTATATTCCAACGTGTCAATCGCCAAATGCTTTGGCAATTTCCCCGGGTCCGATGAAGCAATATAATTTTGAACCAGACCTTTTGATCTTTGGTTATCTTTCGTAGTAATAATATCTCGGGGTTTGCAACGAAAACTTGGTATATTGACTATACGACCATTAACTAAAATATGTCTATGGTTGACTAATTGGCGGGCCCCAGGAATGGTTGAAGCCATACCCAATCGAAAAAGGATATTATCCAAACGCATTTCAAGTAATTGTAGTAAAACCTGGCCTGTTGACCTTTTTGCTTTTCCAGCGATATGTACATATCTAAGTAATTGTCGTTCTGTCAGACCATAATGAAAACGCAATTTCTGTTTTTCTTGAAGACGAATACGATATTGCTCCTTTTTCCCAGAATTGAATTTTTTTTTAAGATTACTTCCGGATTTAGGTGTTTTTCTAGTGAGTCCTGGTAAAGCTCCCAGACGGCGTATTTTTTTTAAACGAGGTCCTCGATAACGGGACATGAAGACTCCTTTTTTTATTTTATTGAAATTTCATTTTACACAATTAATTTCATTGTATTTACATTACAGAATACATCGAAATTAAAACTGAATTAAACTACAGGATAAACAGAGTAAAATCAACTAAAGTACCCAAAAAAATGGAATTTCATCAAAATCTTTATTTTTTGTATATATATTATTTATTTTATTGTTTTGTATCTAGCAAAATTGTAAGGTAAAAAACATAAAAGATCCTGGATTCTCCATTTAATTCGGAAAAAAAGAGATTCTTGTTCGTAGAACATCGATAGAGAAAAAAAAAAGCCGACTATCGGATTTGAACCGATGACCCTCGCATTACAAATGCGATGCTCTAACCTCTGAGCTAAGTGGGCTTACATAACGGAAATAGTGTAACAAATAGAAATAGGTATAGTATAGGAAATCCGTAAAATCTCAGATATTAGTTATTAATCTTAGCTATTAACTAGTTCTAAATTTGAAGTTATACTTATAAAAATAAAAAAATACTAAAACTTCTTAAAGATAAAGTTAGCTTGATATGCTTAACTATAGGATATTAAAAAATAAAATTATAGAATTTATTGGTATTTTCATTTGATCATTATAGACTTTATTATTTGTTAATAATTTGAGGATTAATATTTCACTAAGGGGAACATAGAGTCAGAGTAAATAAAATTGCTAATTCTGATTAGAAAAAAAGAATAAATATCAAGCGTTATAGTATAATTTTGAATACTATAAAAAAGTAAGACGGGAGGTGGGGGAGATAAAAACTTTTGGATATATTGATTCGGATTGAATTGCAAATACATCAAGGATAGAATCAATTCAATTCTGAATTGCAATAAGCAAGCGAGGTCTCTCAAATAGAGTCGAACTGAACTGCTAGACTACGTTGAGTGATGAACTCAATGATTCAAAAAAAAAACTAAGAGATGGATGAAATTACACAAGGAATCCTGGTCTCAAAGAAGAGGGAAATGGGGATATGGCGAAATCGGTAGACGCTACGGACTTGATTGTATTGAGCCTTGGTATGGAAACCTGCTAAGTGGTAACTTCCAAATTCAGAGAAACCCTGGAATTAAAAAAGGGCAATCCTGAGCCAAATCCGTGTTTTGAGAAAACAAGGGGTTCTCGAACTAGAATACAAAGGAAAAGGATAGGTGCAGAGACTCAATGGAAGCTGTTCTAACGAATCGAGTTAATTACGTTGTGTTGTTAGTGGAATTCCTTCTAATTCTAAATTAGAGAAAGAGGGGTTTTATACCTTATACATTTAATAAACACGTATAGATACTGACATAGCAAACGATTAATCACAGAACTCATATTATATTATAATTATAATATAGGTTCTTTATCTTTTTTAAAAATGAAATTAGAAATGATAATGATTATGAAATAAAAAACTCATATCATAATTTTTTTTTTTCATTATTGTGAATCCACTCCAATCGAATATTGAATAATCAAATTCTTCAATTCAAATTCAAAGTTTTCGAGATCTTTAAAAAAGTGGATTAATCGGACGAGGACAAAGAGAGAGTCCCATTCTACATGTCAATACTGACAACAATGAAATTTCTAGTAAAAGGAAAATCCGTCGACTTTATAAGTTGTGAGGGTTCAAGTCCCTCTATCCCCAAATCCTCTTTTATTCCCTAACTATACTATATTATTATTATTTATCCTCTTTTTTTTCTTTTTATCAATGCAATGGGTTTAAGATTCATTAGCTTTCTCATTCTACTCTTTCACAAAGGAATGCGAAGAGAACTCAATGGATCTTATCCTATTCATTGAATAGATTTCTTTTTTATTAGAGTATCGGCAAGAAATCTTGGTTATTCACTCTATTTTTAAGTTTTATTTAAGTAAACCATGCACAATGCATAGGACTACCCCCCCATTTTCAAATTTTAAATTTGAAATACTTTAATTAATTTTTAGTCCTTTTAATTGACATAGATACAAATACTCTACTAGGATGATGCACAAGAAAAGGTCAGGATAGCTCAGTTGGTAGAGCAGAGGACTGAAAATCCTCGTGTCACCAGTTCAAATCTGGTTCCTGGCAGAGAAAAAAAAAAGATCCACCGAATAGGTATTGATCCAAATACCTCGAGATGGATTGTGATACATATTCATTAATAATATTTATTCATCTAAGTGGATAAATCTATAATATAAATATAGAGGCACTTCTTTTTAAAGAAGTTTTAAAATATATCTTTTCTTTATGATAAAGAAGGGGGTGAGATTCCCCTTTATTTTTTTGCGTTTCTTAATTTTGTATTCCGCTATTCCGACGAATATTTTTTTAGTCTTGCTTATCTTTATCTTATCTTATTTTCCTAGTTGTGCTAAGTAATGTGCGCGGTACAAAGTTCCTGGTAGAGAACTTCTTTGAGTCATCCTATTTTTCTGTTCATATGAAGGAAATTAATATGCGATTTTCAAAATAGGGGAATCCAAATGAAACCCTTTTTTTGCTCAGTCTATCTGGAATGCTTTTGTATAATTAGGAATTAATTATAAATAGGTATTCCGTTTCATCTAGGAAAAGAACCTAAAAATATTCCTTGACTTGAATAAAATCTGGAGTTGTGTTGTATAAGTGAGCATGAATTTCTTATCATTCAATGAGCATCTTGTATTTCATAAAAATTGGGGGTTATATAATCCTTACGTAAGGGCCAGCCTATCCAACTTTCAGGCATTAGGATACGTTTAAGGCGCGGATGATTATCATAAGAGATTCCCACCATATCATAAGATTCGCGTTCTTGAAAATCGGCACTTCTCCAAATCCAGAAGACAGACGGAATTCTAGGATTATCCTTTTGGGCAAAGACTTTTATGCAGACTTCTTCTGGATTATCTATACCATATTGTATTCTCGTAAGATGATACACGCTAGCTAAAGATCCACCGGGTGCTACATCATAAGCACATTGGGAGCGTAAATAATTGTAACCATATACATATAAAATGACAGCAATGGAATCCCAATCCCCTGCTTTTATTTGTAAAGTCTCTATTCCTCGGTGATCAAAGCCCAAAGATCTATGAACCACCTCATGTTTGACTAGCCAATTAGATAACCAACCCTGCTGCATTGTCTTCATCTCTCCCTCTTTGTATAAATATTTCACATTTCGGATGCAAGTTTGAAAGATTGCCCTGCTTTTTATTTTTCTACACAAAAGAGCCCCTCTCCTAATTCACTAATTTGTAGGAAGGTACTGAACTTTTGGATTTGAAAAAAGTTTCAGAAGATATATCTAATGTAGATGGTGATTGATAGAGCAATTCTTGCTCATAAGTTCCTGTATGAGTACTGCGCCTAACATAAAGCTTGTGACTGGTAGTAAAACATCTATTTTTATTTTGAGATAGAGTTCGATCCTCAACTATTTCTCGCGATATCTTCTTACGAAGTTTTGTTAGGGCATCTATAACTGCCTCCGGTTTAGGTGGGCAGCCCGGCAAGTAGACATCCACAGGAATTAACTTATCAACTCCCCGAACAGTACTATAGGAATCCGTACTGAACATTCCCCCTGTAATAGTACAGGCTCCCATAGCAATGACGTATTTTGGTTCAGGCATTTGCTCGTATAATCTCACTAAAGAGGGAGCCATTTTCATTGTTACCGTACCGGCTGTTAAAATTAGGTCTGCTTGCCTAGGACTTGATCTTGGTACCAATCCATAACGATCAAAGTCGAATCGTGAGCCTATTAATGAAGCAAATTCAATGAAACAACAACTGGTACCGTATAGAAGGGGCCATAAACTGGAGAGTCTTGACCAATTCGAAAGATCATTTGGTGTAGTTGAAATAACAGAATTGGAACTTGTTTGGTCAAGTAAGGGAAACTCAATCAAATTCATAACTGTCTCAATAGAATCTTTTCCTTCTTTTTTTTTGTCTAAATATTCAGTTAAGACCATTCCAAGGCTCCTTTTCGCCATGCATAAACTAAACCAACAACTAAGATAAGCACGAAAATCAAAGCTTCGATAAAAACGGATACACCCAATACGTCGAAACTCATTGCCCAAGGGTATAGAAAGACGGTTTCCACATCAAAAACAACAAAAACGAGCGCAAACATATAATAGCGTATTCGGAATTGTACCCAAGCCCCTCCCATGGGTTCTATACCCGATTCATAACTAGAAAGCTTCTCTGGTCCTTCACTAACCGGGGCTAAAAGTCCTGAAATCGAAAATGCCAAAATAGGAATAAGGCTTGCTATTATTAGAAATGTCCAAAAAATATCATATTCGTGAAGCAGAAACATAATGTACTCCCATTAATGTGGAATAGGCGGAACTTAAATTAGTCAATTCAATTCAGCATTGTCAATTTATCCAGAACTTCTCTCTTTTCCTCGGTGAAACAAGAATCTTTTTTGTTCAAACAAAAGCGCTTAGTTTAGCCTTTGTTTCCTCTGTGCTGCATCTTCTTTAAAGATTCATCCAATGGAATCCCAACTCCCTTTCTTTTGGATTTCCATTCTATTTAGATATGGTGTATGTAGATCTAATTCTTATATAAAGAAAACTTTCTCGTTTCACTTTGTCTCGCTTTCTCTAGAATCTCTAGAAAAAAGAATAGCTCTATCCTTTATTTAATATTTAATAATAAAATAATAAGAGACTATTAAATAAAAATGAGAATACTACTAAATTAGAACCTAATTAAGATAGTAGGACTAATCTATGCAGTATAATTAATGAGAAGTAATACTATAAAATAAAAATAAAGAACTCTATTTCAGAACTATGAGACAGAATATTCTGTTTTCTTATTTACTCTTTACTTTATTTTTTCTATTTAAAGTTGATCAATTTACATAATGTATCTATAAACAAAGTAATAAATATACTTAAAACAAAGTAGGAATTCGCAAAATGGATAAAATCATTGCAGTTATTATAGGGAAGTCTAGAGATATCCTATTTGAAGGAGGACGGGATTCAAATCAGGGAAAGGATCCTTTCTTCTATTGATTTGATAGAAATTCGTTTTTCTTTTCCTGTCTGTATGATTTTGATTTTCGATGAATGAGCCTTTGGTAATGCTTTTATCTCTATTCTATGTCGCAGGCGCCTATCCAGTCTATAAACAAATACTAATGAGAAAATGAAAACTATACTAAACTAAAGAAAACATAGGATAGAGATCCTAAAATCTAAAAAAGGGCATATTAGGGCTATACGGATTCGAACCGTAGACCTTCTCGGTAAAACAGATCAAACGGATTATTATCGAAATGATTTGAACTGTTTCAAAGACCCAACATGCATTTTTTTGCATTGGGCTCTTTCATAAACTGATTTAAAGATCAGTTAGTCCACCATAGTTTTTCTTTACGGAAAGATAATGAGATGGCTCCCTGTGCTCTGATTGATTTTTTGTATTATGATCTATCTAGGAGCAATACCAAAGTGTTTCAAAGGAGGATTACCTTGACTTAGGTCTGCCTCCGGTCTAAATTAAATCAACCTAAGTGAAATGGAGTCTCTATCGTTCCACTGCAAGAGTTAACTATGAGACTTCATACACCTTAAAGTTCATAGAACGAAAAGAAGTTTTTTGGAGGCCCTTATCCTCATTACGCCTAGCATTTAGTGGGCTGGATATTTACCTTATCAACTAGCAAATCCATAAGGGTTCTATTTGATTAGGCACCTGAATTGGCACCTGAATCGGACTGAACCGACTGTTTGTCAGGCTACTGTTCTCCTATTCTCTCGAATCTATGAAGTAAGACATTGATTTTGCAATAAGATCGATTATGTTCATTGCATAATAAGCTCCTTTGAAAAGCATTGGCGCACGTGTAAACGAGTTGCTCTACCGAACTGAGCTATAGCCCTTATCACAGATATCTTAACATATAGATAATTTCTTGTCAAGATGAATATTTTCTAATGCCAGAGGATACCCCTTTGATCTGTATCTGTTTAGTATTTAGTTTAGTATTTAGTATATAACAGACCAATAACAGAGCGGTATTGCTTAGAAAAGGGATTCAATATATAATCGATCGAAGTAATGGGTCTTCCTTTGTGGTGATAAATTGCCTACTTAACTCAGTGGTTAGAGTATTGCTTTCATACGGCGGGAGTCATTGGTTCAAATCCAATAGTAGGTAAGTAGGTAGAAAAATTACTAGATAGCATTGGACTTACTTCGCTTCACTATCTAATAACTTTTTCTACCCCTCTTCCCTTTTTCTTTGTATCAACTATAAACCACTGGATTGTCTTCAATTGGATGGGGGAATCCAATTGACAGCCTCGATTCGTATCCTAGCTCGTCTGAGAGCGAGCTTCGCTTCAACCAAATCTTTCGTACCCTCAGCTTTACTCAAGTTAGCTTCGGCTATTTCAAGTGCCTTTTGAGCTTCTTCCGGATCAATATCACTACCCAGTTCCGCATCATTTCCTAAAATGATGATCTCATTATTAACTATTCTCGCAAAACCGCTCCACAGAACCGCTGTTAACCATTGGTCGTTGAGGAGGCGTATTCTCAAAGGACCCATATCTACTGCTGTGTTAATGGGGGCGTGGTTTGGTAATACGCCAATTTGGCCACTATTAGTGGATAAAATGATTTCTTTCACTTCACAATCCCAAATAATTCGCTTAGGAGTCAGTACATAAAGATTTAATTTCATTTCTTCGATTTGTTCTCCTCTTCTAAGGTTATAGCTTTCGTGCTAGCTTCATCGATGTTACCCACCAAATAAAAAGCCTGTTCAGGTAGGCCGTCTAATTCTCCGGAAAGGATTAGTTGAAATCCCCTAATAGTTTCCGCAAGAGCAACATACTTTCCTGGAGAACCAGTAAAAACTTCTGCCACAAAGAACGGTTGTGATAAGAAACGCTCAATTTTTCTTGCTCTTGCTACAGTTAAACGATCCTCTTCCGATAATTCATCCAAGCCAAGAATTGCGATAATGTCCTGAAGTTCTTTGTAACGTTGTAAAGTTTCCTTAACTCTTTGCGCAGTTTCATAATGTTCGTTGCCAACGATCCGAGGCTGTAACATAGTCGAGGTTGAATCTAAAGGATCTACTGCTGGATAAATACCCTTGGAAGCTAATCCTCTGGAAAGTACGGTAGTAGCATCCAAATGTGCAAATGTTGTGGCAGGGGCAGGGTCGGTCAAATCGTCTGCAGGTACATAAACTGCTTGAATCGAAGTTATAGATCCCTTTTTAGTAGAAGCAATTCTTTCTTGCAAAGAACCCATTTCTGTACTAAGAGTAGGTTGATAACCCACTGCGGAGGGCATTCTCCCTAATAAAGCGGATACCTCTGATCCTGCTTGAACAAAACGAAAGATATTATCGATAAATAAAAGCACGTCTTGCTTATTAACATCTCGGAAATATTCCGCCATAGTTAGGGCAGTTAAACCAACTCTCATACGAGCTCCCGGTGGTTCATTCATTTGGCCATAGACTAGAGCTACCTTTGATTCCTCAATATTTTTTTCATTAATTACTCCGGATTCCTTCATTTCCATATAAAGATCATTTCCTTCACGAGTCCGTTCCCCTACTCCACCGAATACGGATACGCCCCCATGAGCTTTAGCAATGTTATTGATTAATTCCATGATCAGTACTGTTTTACCTACTCCAGCCCCCCCAAATAGTCCTATTTTTCCTCCACGTCGATAAGGAGCTAAAAGATCGACGACCTTAATACCTGTTTCAAAGATGGATAATTTCGTATCTAACTCGATAAAGGCAGGCGCAGATCTATGAATAGGGAACGTTGCACTACTATCTACAGGACCCAAATTGTCAACAGGCTCCCCAAGAACGTTGAAAATTCGTCCGAGAGTAGCTCCACCGACCGGAACACTGAGAGGAGCTCCCGTGTCAATCACTTCCATTCCTCTCATCAACCCGTCCGTAGCACTCATAGCTACAGCTCTAACTCGATTATTTCCTAATAATTGTTGTACCTCACAAGTCACATTAATTTGCTTATCGGCAGTGTCTCTACTCTGGACTACCAAAGCGTTATAAATATAAGGTAACTTGCCTGGGGGAAAAGTGACATCCAGCACGGGTCCAATAATTTGATCGATACGACCTGTACTTTTTTCTTCAATTGTGGAAACCCCGGGAGGAGAAGTAGTAGGATTGGTTCTCATAATTATCACATAATTAAAAAAAAGGAATTTGTCGAAATTTTTCTTTTTTTATTGTTGAATAATGCCAAATCAAATCAAAAAAAATCCAAAAGTAAAAAGGAAATGAATTAGTTAATTCAATAAGAGAGAAAAGGGGACCAGGACTTGATTTCGTTGCCCAAGCGAATCCCATTCAATCGTTTACTCATGGAATGAGTCCGTTGGAAAGTTCAATCAATCTTTTTTTCATATACATACATTTTGCCTTTTGTGGAGGATCTGTGCCTACTCTACTTTCCTATCTAGGACTTCGATATACAAAATATATACTACTGTGAAGCATAGATTGCTGTCAACAAAGAATTTTATTAGTATTTAGTTAGGTATTTGCATTCAAAATAAGAAAAGAGAACTATTAAGAACTTGTAAAATAAGGATTAGGAATTAATTTGGGTTGCGCTATATCTATCAAAGAGTATACAATAATTATGGATTTGGTAAATCAAATCCATGGTTTAATAACGAACCGTGTTAACTTACCATAACAACAACTCAATTCCTATCGAATTCCTATAGTGGAATTCCTATAGGATAGAACATACACAGGGTGTACGCATTATATATGAATGAAACATATTCATTAACCTAAGCATGCCCTCAATTTTCTTTAATGAGTTGATATTATATTAATTGAATATCCTTTTTTTTTGTTTTACGAGATTTTTTCTAAAGTTTCATTTACGCCTAATTAACATCGAGTAGACCCTGTTATTGTGAGAATTCTTAATTCAAGAGTTATAGGGAGGGACTTATGTCACCACAAACAGAAACTAAAGCAGGTGTTGGATTTCAAGCTGGTGTTAAAGATTATAAATTGACTTACTACACCCCAGAGTATGAAACTAAGGATACTGATATCTTGGCAGCATTCCGAGTAAGTCCTCAGCCTGGGGTTCCGCCCGAAGAAGCAGGGGCTGCAGTAGCTGCCGAATCTTCTACTGGTACATGGACAACTGTTTGGACTGATGGACTTACCAGTCTTGATCGTTACAAAGGACGATGCTATCACATCGAGCCTGTTGCTGGGGAAGACAACCAATGGATCTGTTATGTAGCTTATCCATTAGACCTATTTGAAGAGGGTTCCGTTACTAACATGTTTACTTCCATTGTAGGTAACGTATTTGGTTTCAAAGCCCTACGTGCTCTACGTTTGGAGGATCTACGAATTCCCCCTACTTATTCAAAAACTTTCCAAGGCCCGCCTCATGGTATCCAAGTTGAAAGAGATAAGTTGAACAAGTATGGTCGTCCTTTATTGGGATGTACTATTAAACCAAAATTGGGATTATCCGCAAAAAATTATGGTAGAGCGTGTTATGAGTGTCTACGTGGTGGACTTGATTTTACCAAAGATGATGAAAACGTAAACTCACAACCATTTATGCGCTGGAGAGACCGTTTTGTCTTTTGTGCCGAAGCTATTTATAAATCACAGGCCGAAACCGTGTGAAATCAAGGGGCATTACTTGAATGCGACTGCGGGTACATGTGAAGAAATGATTAAGAGAGCTGTATTTGCAAGAGAATTAGGGGTTCCTATTGTAATGCATGACTACTTAACTGGGGGATTCACCGCAAATACTACTTTGGCTCATTATTGCCGCGACAATGGCCTACTTCTTCACATTCACCGTGCAATGCATGCAGTTATTGATAGACAGAAAAATCATGGTATGCATTTCCGTGTATTAGCTAAAGCATTGCGTATGTCTGGGGGAGATCATATCCACTCCGGTACAGTAGTAGGTAAGTTAGAAGGGGAACGCGAAATGACTTTAGGTTTTGTTGATTTATTGCGCGATGATTTTATTGAAAAAGATCGTGCTCGCGGTATCTTTTTCACTCAGGACTGGGTATCCATGCCAGGTGTTATACCGGTAGCTTCAGGTGGTATTCATGTTTGGCATATGCCAGCTCTGACCGAAATCTTTGGGGACGATTCTGTATTACAATTTGGTGGAGGAACTTTAGGACATCCTTGGGGAAATGCACCTGGTGCAGCAGCTAATCGAGTGGCTTTAGAAGCCTGTGTACAAGCTCGTAACGAAGGGCGCGATCTTGCTCGCGAAGGTAATGAAATTATCCGAGCAGCTTGCAAATGGAGTCCTGAACTAGCCGCAGCTTGTGAAGTATGGAAGGCGATCAAATTCGAGTTCGAGCCGGTAGATACTATTGATTAACTAGATAAAACTAAAGATAAAGAAGGTATAAATAAAAAAGAAACGAAATAAAAAGAGAAAAAAATCAGTTATGAAATGCAGTAATTCTTCTTTATTCTTCTAATTGATTGCAATTAAACTCGGCTCAATCTTTTTTAGAAAAAAAAAAGATTGAGCCGAATAAAAATAGATCATGATATGATCATGAGACTTGACAAATCGAGATTCGTCTATTCTATATATCTAGAATATATATATTAAGGTATAATACAATAAAGAAATACAAATAAAATAATAAAATAATAAAATATAGTATTATCAATTGTATGCGCTTCTAGAGAAGTATGTATGCAGGAAGTAAATTCTAACCGCTTTCTTTTGAATCCAATTTCAAATTAGATTAGAAAGATAGAAAGGCCATGAGGATGGGAAAATCAAAATAAAATCTTTTTAATTAGTTCTCCTTTTTTGGAATTTTCTTATTATCCTTTCATTTTTTTTACAGAATATTTTTCAAACTAAAAATAAAAAATACAATACAATAGTCAATATTCCTTATAATAGATATACTTAATTATATCATAAGAATCTTAAGATATTTTTCGACTAGATAGAAATAGTAAATTTGAATTGAGACACCTATTCCATGACGGATTTAAACTTACCTTCTATTTTCGTGCCTTTAGTAGGCTTAGTATTTCCGGCAATTGCAATGACTTCTTTATTTCTTTATGTGCAAAAAAATAAGATTGTCTAGTATTTTTTAGTGTAAGTAATATAATATGGTAGGGTATGTGGCTTTTTCTACACACACTTTCTACACACAAATGAAAAACGGTTATGGATGCGGATATAGGCTACGAGCATAAATGCATGAATATGCAGAGCCAGGTATAGCGAGTTTTATTTTATTTATTTTAATTGAATCAACGAATATTTTTTGAATAGAAAGTCAATGTATCTAACCTATTATTTCACAGGAGTACTAGTTGCTGAAGGCGATTTCAGAATCAAAAAAAGTAAAGTCAAAATTATTTAGCTTATTCTCTCAATTTCAATCGACCGCTGCTGGATTTAGTATATCTAATATGAATTGGCGATCAGAACACATATGGGTAGAACTTCTAAAAGGTTCTCGAAAAAGGGGTAATTTTTTCTGGGCCTGTATTCTTTTTCTAGGTTCACTAGGATTCTTATCGGTTGGGATTTCCAGTTATCTTGGTAAGAATATTATATCTATACTTCCATCTCAAGAAATTCTTTTTTTTCCGCAGGGGGTCGTGATGTCTTTCTACGGAATCGCAGGCCTATTCATTAGCTCCTACTTGTGGTGTACTATTTTGTGGAATGTAGGTAGTGGTTATGACCGATTCGATAGAAAAGAGGGAATAGTGTGCATTTTTCGTTGGGGATTCCCTGGAATAAAACGTCGCGTCTTCCTTCGATTCCTTATGCGGGATATCCAATCAATTAGAATTCAGGTTAAAGAGGGTCTTTATCCTCGTCGTATTCTTTATATGGAAATCCGGGGCCAGGGGATCATTCCCTTGACTCGTACTGATGATCAATTTTTTACTCCACGAGAAATTGAACAAAAAGCTGCCGAATTGGCCTATTTCTTGCGCGTACCAATTGAAGTATTTTGAGGTATCTTTTTTGAACTGAGTTGAATGAAGAAAAGAAGAATTGGAAGAAGAAAAGTTTTCTCAACACGGGGAGGAAGTCCCTTCTAAATTGGATTTGTTATTGTAAGGGGATTTTTAAGTATTTATCTAAAGGAAGGAACAAACGAGGATAAGAGAAATTTGCTTTTAATTTTTTTTTATCCAAGTGAGATATATCGCATACTATTCTTCTTTTTTCATCCGAAAGGGCTTTTTTTTTATTCTATTTCACTATTTCATTCCATCTAGATCTAAGAAAGAACCCAATGCACTGAAATTCCACTACTAACTAATATACAAAAAAGAAGAATAGATACAGGGTATCAAACCTATATAGTTTTTGCTTCAAAGAAATAGAAATATCATGAAATAGAAATATCATCATATAGAGTCAGGGAATGGAATAGAGTCAGCGAATGAAGCATATTCATTAACAACTCCATTTACGGATCAAAAATGAAAAAAAAGAAAGCATTGCCTTCTTTACTATATCTTGTATTTATCGTACTTTTGCCTTGGGGGGTCTCTTCCTCATTTAACAAATGTCTGGAACTTTGGATTAAGAATTGGTGGAATACCAGGCAATCCGAAACTCTCTTAACTGATATTCAAGAGAAAAGGATTCTAGAAAGATTCATAGAATTAGAAGAACTTTCTCTCTTGGACGAGATGATAAAAGGGAAACTAAAGACACATGTACAAAAACCTCCTACAGGAATACACAAGGAAATAATACAATGGGTCAAAATAAATAATGAGGATCATCTCCATACCATTTTGCATTTCTCGACAAATATAATCTGTTTGGCTATTCTAAGTGGTTCTTTTTTTCTGGGTAAAGAGGAACTTGTCATTTTGAATTCTTGGGTTCAGGAATTCTTCTATAATTTAAATGACTCAATAAAAGCTTTTTTTATTCTTTTAGTTACTGATTTTTTTGTTGGATTTCACTCCACCCGTGGTTGGGAACTAGTAATTCGTTGGGTCTACAACGATTTTGGATGGGCTCCTAACGAGCTTATTTTCACTATTTTTGTTTGTAGTTTTCCAGTAATTCTAGATACATGTTTGAAATTTTGGGTCTTTTTTTGTTTAAATCGTCTATCTCCTTCGCTTGTAGTCATTTATCATTCAATTAGTGAAGCATAAATTCATTTGATCTCCCGATATTAATATTAATCAAATTAGCAAGCATCTTTTTTTAGAAAGAAAGCCCTTTTCCATTTTAGCAAAATTCTTTCTATTTATACCTACTTTAAGGTATTCATCATTGCAGTACAACTGTTGCAGTAGAATGACAACAGATTCGTGTATAGGGAACTAGATTAGCTTAGCTACCTATCTAATTTATTGTAGAAATTCTGGGATCTGCGATTGGACATGGAAAATAGAAATACTTTTTCTTGGGTAAAGGAACAGATAACTCGATCGATTTCTGTAGCGATCATGATATACGTAATAACTCGGACATCTATTTCAAATGCATATCCCATTTTTGCGCAGCAGGGTTATGAAAACCCACGAGAAGCAACTGGACGAATTGTATGTGCCAATTGCCATTTAGCTAGCAAGCCCGTCGATATTGAAGTTCCCCAAGCTGTGCTTCCCGATACTGTATTTGAAGCAGTTCTTCGAATTCCTTATGATATGCAATTGAAACAAGTTCTTGCTAATGGAAAAAAGGGAGGGTTGAATGTAGGTGCTGTTCTTATTTTGCCCGAGGGATTCGAATTAGCGCCGCCCGATCGTATTTCCCCTGAGTTAAAAGAAAAGATAGGAAATCTTGCTTTTCAGAGTTATCGTCCCGATAAAAAAAACATTCTTGTGATAGGCCCTGTTCCCGGTAAGAAATATAGTGAAATTGTCTTTCCCATTCTTTCCCCTGATCCTGCTACGAAGAAAGATGCTCATTTCTTAAAATATCCCATATATGTAGGGGGAAACCGAGGAAGAGGACAGATCTATCCTGATGGTAGCAAGAGTAACAATACAGTCTATAATGCTACGTCAACAGGTATAGTAAGAAAAATACTACGTAAAGAAAAGGGGGGGTATGAAATATCCATAGTTGATGCATCAGATGGACGCCAAGTGATTGATATTATACCTCCCGGACCAGAACTTCTTGTTTCAGAGGGGGAATCCATCAAGCTTGATCAACCATTAACAAGCAATCCTAATGTGGGAGGTTTTGGTCAGGGGGACGCAGAAATCGTGCTTCAGGATCCATTACGTGTCCAAGGCCTTTTGTTCTTCTTCGCATCCGTTATTTTGGCACAAGTTTTTTTGGTTCTCAAAAAGAAACAGTTTGAAAAGGTTCAATTGTACGAAATGAATTTCTAGGTCCCGGGATTTCTTACCATCAAGTTGGTAAAAAGCCTCGATTTATTGGCAATTGCTAGAATTATCTATGATCTATTTTGGAAATCCTTTTTTTGTTTAGACTGCTTTTTGTTTATGAGATGTCTGGAATTCCTTATTTATATCCCATGCAAAAGAAGAGAATCCAAGGCAAAGGCGAGAACAATAAAATTAAAATTTCTTCCTTTTCGGAGGGATTGCAGGTCTTCTTAATCGTCTATTCGGCACAAGAAAAAGGCTTTTTCTTGTGCCGATTCTTCTTGTATCAAAATAAGAATCCTTTTTCTTCCTAATTCGTCAAAGATTACTATTTCTTCTTTATTCGGGTCTGTCTCTTGGACCTCTTTTTCTTTTGCTTAGGTTTAGCCGAGGTAGTGGACAAACAGAGGGGAAGAAAATATGGCGGGGGAAAAATTTCTTGTGATTGTGAGCAAATTGCTTGGCTTGTTTAATTAAGTTCAACTTCAAATTTACAGAAATTTTGCAAAAAAAAAGTAAACTCTTCCATTGAAGGTTTTTTTTATTTTTAGGCTAGTTGAATAGTTTTGATTAAGGTTTTATTAGTTTATTACTCGAAACTAAATCAAGGATTTTCAGGATACTTCCTTCGTGGAATAAGATATTGGATCCTCGAGTGATCTCTTTTTCTTGTTGCTTCATAAGAGTGAATCGAATAGATTCAATTCGCGTTATAAGAGTAAAAATTCCGCGGGTCCTTTCCGCTCTAATCAGATAAAGGGGGGTAAGGACCCGCTAAGCTCCTACTTTTTCATGTTTACAATCTGGTCCCTCCGATTACTATAGAGATGAACCCAATCCAGAATATGAACCATAAAAGAAAACACCTACTAAACCAATCACAGCAATACCAGCTACAGTACCTATCAGCCAAAGAGGAATTCTTCCAGTAGTATCGGCCATTTCCCCTACTTTCCTCCACATTTTATCAATTGGTCATGCTAGAGAACAAAAACAGTCATGGGTAGTTATAAGGATGGTATCCTTCCAAATGGGATAAGAGAATTCTTATTAGTCTCTTTCTTTCTCTCAATTGAAGAAGTAATTGGAAAATAAAACAGCAAGTACAAAAATGAGTAATAAACCCCAGTATAGACTGGTACGATTCAATTCAACATTTTGTTCATTCGGGTTTGATTGTGTCATAGTTCTATAGTTGGAATTTGTTTTATCGTTGGATGAACTGCATTGCTGATATTGATCCCAAGAAAAAAACAGTAGGTACAGCTAGTCCGTGAATAGCCAGCCATCGCACTGTAAAAATAGGATAGGTTCGATCTATGGTCATTGAGGGCCTCCTAAAAGGATCTACTAAATTCATCGAGTTGTTCTAAAGAATCAAAACGGTCGGTTATTAACGGAATTCCTTGTCGGCTTTCCGTGAAATACTCGTTTGGCCTAGGACTTCCAAACACGTCATAAGCTAAACCCGTACTGACAAATAACCAACCCGCAATGAATAGGGAAGGTATAGTAATGCTATGAATAACCCAGTATCGAATACTGGTAATAATATCAGCAAAAGAACGTTCTCCCGTGCTTCCAGACATGCTGAACTCCCAAAATTTTTGTACATTCAAAAAAGGAATTGATTCCGTAAAAGATGGGATCGACCAGTAAATAGAAAATTACTGATATTTCATCCTTGTGAGATTGTCAATTTTGTACCAAAGGTGTATTTTGAGTATACCGAATTAGTATAGCTATCCTTCCTATGGCACAGCAATCTGGTTTTGCCTGGTTCCGAAACATAATTACTTTTTTATTTTTTTTGTCTATAGGTAAGCTATATGTTATTCAAGGCATCAATAGAAAACCCCATTTTTGTAGGTTCTACTTACTTTTCATTGGCTTCGGAATATATAGAGTAATTCGGAATAGCAGCCAAAATCTTGGGAAAATCTAAGTTAATGATCAATAGGTTTGGATAAATAATTTAGGAAGGATATTCTCATACTGACACAATACAAGGACAAGTATATGTGAAATCTATCCTTTCATAATTCGTAATTCATCCTTGTATTGTTTGTTGGATTAGGTCTAACTTTCTTGACCAAACTGCGAGCGCGGAACTTTACGAGATGAAATAGGGAAAGACAGAAGATAGAATAGAACTTAAAAGGATAATTGAAGTGACTCGTCTTCGAATCTACTTTGGTTGGAGTTCGAAAAAGGAATAAAAATAAAGTAAATTCAAGGAAGAGCTTTCTTTTTTTTTTTAACAGCCCCTTGGCAGGTCGTGGAATGCTTTTGTTCTCCTCTTATTCCATATGGAATACAATCAGTTAAAATAAGAAGGAATAGGGGAATATTCGATCGTTCACTCCAAAACGAGGGTCCTATTGAAAAAGAAATTATCCAAAATAGAAAGAAGTTTTTTTTTCAAATTCAATTGTTTATTTATCTCTTATTCAAAAATTTCCCTGAAAATTGAATGAAAAAATGAAATTCAATGGGGTTAGATGATCTAGTTCTTAATATTATTACTTTACTCAATTGACAAATTCCACAACAAATCTCTTGATTCGGAATTAGGGACTCATGTATCATCTGATGAATCCACTTTCTTTTACACTTCTGTATCTTACTCTACCTTGTTTTTTAGTATTATCTAAAATAACTGATGAATTCTGAATTTTCCATAACTTAGGTAAATGCTTTACCAACATATGTAGTGTAGTAAAAAAAAATAAATGGAATTTAACTCTTTCATGCTTACTTTAACTAGTTATTTTGGTTTTCTACTGGCTGCTTTAACTATAACCCCAGCTCTATTTATTGGCTTGAACAAGATACGCCTTATTTGAATTGACTGAATAATTATAATTCAGAAAAGAAAAATCTTTCTTTGGGATTCCTGGCATTCTACGACTCTTTTCCAGACTAATTAGGAATTCTTTTCTTGGTCATTGAGATTCGTGATAATTTAGAGTACTATTTAGGGATAGATCGTACCTCTTTTTTTATCCCCTCGAACAAATCGAAATGATTGAAGTTTTTCTATTTGGAATCGTCTTAGGCCTAATTCCTATTACTTTAGCGGGATTATTCGTGACTGCGTATTTGCAATACAGGCGTGGGGATCAGTTGGATCTTTGATTGAGTCATTTTTTTTTGATTGACCTCCTCCAGACCAGAGAGGAGGTCAAATTGAAATTGGAGTTACAATTCAATTTTGTTAAGTTATTTTACTCTGCTTCGACATAAAATAGATGGAATCACGCTCTGTAGGATTTGAACCTACGACATCGGGTTTTGGAGACCCGCGTTCTACCGAACTGAACTAAGAGCGCTTTCATTCATTCAAAAAGAAAATCTTTTTCTATTCCTAATGTATCTCACGTACGTATAGTCTCCACAAATTCAAGTTATACCCACTTTACTTTAATTGATCTCGTCGCTACTGCCTATAAAGAAGAAAGAAGTAATAGGTAGGGATGACAGGATTTGAACCTGTGACATTTTGTACCCAAAACAAACGCGCTACCAAGCTGCGCTACATCCCTTTTCCAAATTAAATTGTTGTACAATGCCATTGTACACAATTCCTGTCTTCTTTTCCACATCATAATTTTCTTCTTCTTTCTATTTTCTTCTTCTTTCTTTCTCTATCTATATATAGAACCCTCGTGTCATTTCTTCTTTTTGGTCTCATATAATTAAGGAATTATATACATATAAAATCCAATATAATTTCGCCTATAAAAGAAGGATTACTTTTCCTTGCTAATATATAGGAAGAAGGGTCATCTTTTTCTTTTTTAGGGATAGGAAAATTTCGTCGATATGGTTCATTTTATATATAGCATAACAATCTTGGGCAAGAGTTTATGATCATATATGTATTCCAACAAGGAAGGAGGATTTTCAATGCGGGATATAAAAACATATCTCTCTGTAGCACCCGTGCTAAGTACTCTATGGTTTGGTGCTTTAGCAGGTTTATTGATAGAAATTAATCGTTTATTCCCAGATGCTTTGTCATTCCCTTTTTTTTAATTCTAGTTATTGCTATGGGAGGGATAGATTTCTTCGTGATATGACAAAATTTGATCCTTTTCAATCTTTTTTTAGTATCGGAAGGAAAAAGAAAGAAAAGATGGATTGGGTTGAACCTCAGAGTCATTAAAAATTTTGTAAACCCCATTTTTGAAAATAGAAATTCAATTTAAAGGGGTACCCAAGCTAAATAAGGCCTCAGAAATCAGAGCATAGAAAAGGTGGGGCTGGCTAATTAAATGAAAGGATTTCGAACCAAAATCTTTGCTAATTCGACAAGGATTGTATTCTTTAATTATTTCTCTATTTTTTATTACTTAATTTAAGAATAAAAAAAAATTATTCTAATGAATTTTATTCTTCTTCTTCGGATTCAAAATAGAAGAATAAAAGAATAAGTAGAAGAATTAAGTTAAGTCAATCCAAAAAGAAAAGGAGGTTCATGGCCAAGGGAAAAGATGTTAGAATCAGAGTTATTTTGGAATGCATCAGTTGTGTTCGAAAAGGTGCCAATGAGGAATCGACGGGGATTTCTAGATATAGTACTCAAAAGAATCGCCACAATACACCCGGACAATTAGAATTCAAAAAATTTTGTCGTTATTGTCGCAAGCATACGACTCATCACGAAATAAAGAAATAGGAACATCGTGTGTTCGATCTTTCCAAACAACAGAAAGAGTAAGAACTTCATATTTAATATATAAAGAAAACATAGTATAGAATACAAAATACAAATCAACTCATCTGATTTCCGGTAGATATTATTTCATATGTATAGAGGGTATTCATATACTATAATATGAATCAAATAAGATATGGATCAAAGAAAAACTACTTCTTCTGGATCCTAAATTAATAAAATAAAGAAGTGAATTTTCAAATTTTCAAATTTTAAATAAGGAATAAATCATGTATACATCTAAACAACCTTTTCTTAAATCTAAGCAACCCTTTAGTAAATCCAAGCAAACTTTTAATAAATCCAAGCAACCCTTTCGTAAATCCAAGCAAACTTTTCGTAAATTCAAGCAACCTTTTCGTAAATCTAAACAACCTTTTCGTAGGCGTCCCCGGATTGGCCCGGGAGATCGAATTGATTATAGAAACATGAGTTTAATTAATAGATTTATTAGTGAACAAGGAAAAATATTATCGAGACGAATAAATAGATTAACCTTGAAACAACAACGATTAATTACTCTTGCTATAAAACAGGCTCGTATTTTATCTTTCTTACCGTTTCGTAACTATGAGAACGAAAAGCAATTTCAAGCCCAGTCAATTTCAATAATTACAGGTTCTAGACCCAGAAAAAATAGACATATTCCTCAATTAACGCAAAAGTACAATTCCAATCGAAACTTAAGAAACAACAACCAAAATTTAAGAAACAACAACCGGAACTTAAGTTCCGATTGTTGATGTTTTATTCGAATTCGAAAGGGCCAGACCTATATATATTATAAAGAAAGTAATCCAGCTCGTTGATTCCTACCACTTAATCTTAATTTATTGTATCTTCCCGGAGAGGGAACTCCGGGAATTCATCTTTTATTATTCCAGTATATTACTTTATTTATACCTTTAATTGATGATCTTTATTTTATTGGAAATCGTGTAAAGATTATTTGGATTTGATACAGCTACTTGTGCAAGCATTTTACGATTAAGAATCAATTTCTTCTTGTACAGGTTGTGTATTAATTTACTATAACTATCGAATACTTTATATACCCGCGTTGCTGCGTTTATCCGAGTGATCCACAAACGACGAAAATCCCTCTTTTGCCTACCTCTATCTCGATGAGAGGAAACAAAAGCTCTTTTTACCTGTTGGGTAATCATTCGATTAAGTCTTAAATGAGCCCCTCTAAAGTTTGAGGCAAATGAACGCATCTTTTGTTCGTCGTCTCCGGGCTATATATCCTCGCGGAACTCTGGTCATTGAATCAAATTAACCTTAATGAATAACTAATGATTTCTCTTCTTTTAGCCACCCTTTTTCTCATTAATAACAAAACTAATTATTCCGATATATAAAATATTAATTCCAATGGCTTTTGCTATAGTAACCTTCCCAACCACGATTTTTTATTCCACTCCGTTCAGTTATTTCTATACGAAATAACAAATTCATTCTAATAATACTAAAAAAAATAGTGGGTTCCATCGTTTCTATGGTTCCCTTTTAAACGGTGAGGCCCTCTCTATACACCGGAGCCCTTTCTTTCATCAAAAGGTATTGCGAACTTGTATAGTCCACATTCTTTGGCTCTACCTATCCATTATAGAGTAAATAGCTCTTTTCACAATAAGAGTTATCCATACAGTGACGGTATTTAATTATGAAAGTTGGCTAAGTAGCTGACCCTGTTAGTCCGTTCTTTTAAGATAAAGGAGCATAAGCCTTTTTCTTTTTATTACTATTTCCTCCGCTTAATGGATAACCATTTGCTACCAATGGGAGAATTGCTTCTTATTTCCAATTTAGATAATTGGATTTGCACCAAAGGAAACCATAAATTCCATATACCATAGAAATCTAGGATAGAGAAGCTATATCCTATTCATTGGTACTAATCATGGATACTTCAATTTTTTTATATTTGTTTGAAGTCATGATCTGAACGAGTCGCACATACACCCTAGCACATGTTCCTCGACGCTGAGGGCATCCTTTAAGCGCGGCCGTTTTTCGAGCATTTCGTATTGGCTGTCTTGCGTTTCTAATAAGTTGTTTAACCGTCGGCATGTTGTATGTATATAGAAAAAAATGGATTGGTTTAGATCCATCTTAACCTGATGATTGCTCATCATGAAGTCTTTCTATTTTCTATTAAATCGAGGAAAACACGAATTTAGCTGTGAAATAACTTTACAAGAAATCCGGACACTACCAATCCTTAAACATTTCTGGAAACCACACTGGATCAGTATCGCAGTGCTTGTCAATCATTTCATCCCCTACAATATCGACAAGTCCATAAGCTTTGGCTTCGTCTGCTGACATAAAAACATCCCTTTCCATGTCTTCGGATACAACCCAAAAAGGCTTGCCTGTTCTTACTGCATAAACCCTTGTGATCATTTCGCGAACTTTGTGTAACTCTTCTACTTCTAGTAAAAATTCTGGTGTCCTTGCCCGATAATAAGCACTAGCAGGTTGGTGAAGCATAATCCTCGCGTGAGGGAATGCTATACGCTTGGTGGGTTCTCCTCCAAGCAGAATGAAGGACGCCATGGAGGCGGCTATTCCGAGGCATATTGTATATATATCTGGTGTCACCGTTTGCATCGTATCAAAAATAGCCATTCCTGAGATTAGCCACCCGCCTGGGGAGTTTATAAACAAAAAAATATCACTAATTCCATCTTCTATACTCAGATATACCATGAGACCTGTAATATGATTCGTGATCTCGCAACGAATCTCTTGACCTAAAAAAAGTGTCCTTTCTCGATACATAACATTGTATAAGTCAACCCAAGTCGCTTCTTCATCTCCAGGAATCCGGTAAGGTACTTTTGGAACACCAATGGGCATATTAGATTAATATTATTAAATTTAAGTAAGAAAACACACTTTAATATGGAAACGTAAGAATGGAACAGAAAGAAAGAATCCGCAGTTTATTGTCTTAATTTTTATTCTTATTCTATATGAATACTATAGATTCTATTAATACGTAGATTGAAAGGTTATACATATAAGGAATGTAAGACAGATTGAATAAAGAAAAAGGAATGGGTGATTCGAATGCTAAACAAAGAGGGGTAGCGATCTATTCTTCGTTTTTTCCAAATTGGCCAAGTTACCCATTGCATATTGGCACTTATCGAGTATAGAATAGATCTGCTTCTCTTTCTTCTTATGACAGAATTGGCTTCTTATTTTAATGGAATGAAATAAATATTCGCGCTTTCTGACACAGAATCCCCTAGAAGGGTTAGGTACATAGGATATGGATAGTCTTTTTCAATGCGATAAAATAAAGCGACATCGTGTCTATTTTTCTTTGCTAAAGGGGTATTTCCATGGTTTGCCTTGGTATCGTGTTCATACTGTCGTATTGAATGATCCGGGTCGATTGCTTGCGGTGCATATAATGCACACAGCTCTAGTTTCTGGTTGGGCTGGCTCAATGGCTTTATACGAATTAGCAGTTTTTGATCCCTCTGATCCTGTTCTGGATCCAATGTGGAGACAAGGTATGTTCGTAATTCCCTTCATGACTCGTTTAGGAATAACGGATTCGTGGGGTGGTTGGAGTATTTCAGGAGGAACTGTAACAAATCCGGGTATTTGGAGTTATGAAGGTGTGGCAGGTACGCATATTGTGTTTTCTGGCTTGTGTTTCTTGGCAGCGATCTGGCATTGGGTATATTGGGACCTAGAAATATTCTCTGATGAGCGGACGGGAAAACCCTCTTTGGATTTGCCCAAGATCTTTGGAATTCATTTATTTCTTGCAGGGGTGGCTTGCTTTGGCTTTGGGGCATTTCATGTAACGGTTTGTATGGTCCTGGGATATGGGTATCCGATCCTTATGGACTAACTGGAAAAGTACAAGCTGTAAATCCAGCGTGGGGTGCAGAAGGTTTTGATCCTTTTGTTCCGGGGGAATAGCTTCTCATCATATTGCTGCGGGTACATTGGGTATATTAGCGGGCTTATTCCATCTTAGTGTCCGTCCGCCTCAACGTCTATATAAAGGATTACGTATGGGCAATATTGAAACTGTACTTTCCAGTAGTATCGCTGCTGTTTTTTTTGCAGCTTTCGTAGTTGCTGGAACTATGTGGTATGGGGTCAGCAACGACCCCAATCGAATTATTTGGGCCTACTCGTTATCAGTGGGATCAGGGATACTTTCAGCAAGAAATATATCGAAGAGTTAGCAATGGTTTAGCCGAAAATCTTAGTTTATCAGAAGCTTGGTCTAAAATTCCCGAAAAATTAGCCTTTTATGATTATATTGGTAATAATCCGGCAAAAGGGGATTATTCAGAGCAGGCTCAATGGACAATGGGGATGGAATAGCTGTTGGATGGTTAGGACATCCCGTCTTTAGAGATAAAGAAGGACGTGAGCTTTTTGTACGCCGTATGCCTACTTTTTTGAAACATTTCCGGTTGTTTTGGTAGATGAGGAGGGAATTGTTAGAGCAGACGTTCCTTTTAGAAGAGCAGAATCCAAATATAGTGTTGAACAAGTAGGTGTAACGGTGGAGTTTTAATGGAGTAAGTTATTCTGATCCCTGCTACTGTAAAAAAATATGCGAGGCGTTCTCAATTAGGGGAAATTTTTGAATTAGACCGGGCTACTTTGAAATCTGATGGTGTTTTTCGCAGCAGTCCAAGGGGTTGGTTCACTTTTGGTCATGCTACCTTTGCTTTGCTCTTCTTTTTCGGACACATTTGGCATGGCGCTAGAACATTGTTCCGAGATGTTTTTGCTGGTATTGATCCAGATTTGGATGCTCAAGTGGAATTTGGAACATTCCAAAAAGTGGGAGATCCAACTACAAGGAAACAGGCAGTCTGATACACATTGTTATAGTATCTTTCACCTCTCTTTTTGATTTGACATGGGAAACATCTCCCATCCTTTCTTTGACTCTTTTTCTTTCTTTATATGGGAAATTCTCCCAAATGACAAATGAATAGGTGTGGAAGTTATAATTGTAAATAACCAGGATCGAATCTATGGAAGCATTGGTTTATACGTTCCTTTTAGTTTCGACTTTAGGGATAATTTTTTTCGCTATCTTCTTCCGAGAACCACCTAAGGTTCCACCAACTCCAACTAAAAGAATAAAATAATTTCATTTAAGTAAGAAGTCCCCCTATCTGGGAGACTTCTTACTTAAATTAGTCTCCGTGTTCTTCGAATGGATCTCTTAATTGTTGAGAGGGTTGCCCAAACGCGGTATATAAGGCATACCCAGTAAAGCTTACAAGTAAACCAGATATGGAGATGGCGACTAAAGTTGCTGTTTCCATTTTTATAGAATTTCAAGATTACAATGGATCTACGAAAAGATCGTGTATTTACAACTACAACGGAATAGTATACAAAGTCAACACCAATGATTAAATAGAATTTATGGCTACACAAACCGTTGAAGATAGTTCTAAACCTAGGCCAAACGAACTGGTGCAGGTAGTTTACTGAAACCCTTGAATTCGGAATATGGGAAAGTCGCCCCGGGTTGGGGGACTACTCCTTTTATGGGGATCGCAATGGCTTTATTCGCTATATTCCTATCTATCATTTTAGAAATTTATAATTCTTCCGTTTTACTGGACGGAATTTTAACCAATTAGGTTTCTACTAACTAAAACTAGGAAGTCAGAGTTTTTCCATCCAAAAAAGCCTTTCTAGTTTAAGATCTACATTTCTAGATATTATGGTAGTTCGACCGCGGAATTTTTTTGTTTCGGTATCTCTGGAATATGAGTGTGTGACTTGTTAGAATTGATCCTATTGATAATACATAGAAAGGGCCTGTTATCTCTATCAAGATGATTCTAATTCGTCAGATATTATTTATTCTAGTATCTGGAACACGAAATAGATAGAGTGGATCAAAAAAAAATGGAACTATGATTCATACTCACTATTAAGACCTCGCAACCAGACTGAAAAATTCAAGTAGTTCTTAATAAAAATAAAAAAGAAATTTTCTTCCTTCCAATTTTGTTTGCCCAAAAGACAACTTTTTTTCTCTCGATTTTGTCGAGTCATTACACTGATTCAATAAATGATTATCAAGCGGTTCTTATTCGAAGAACCCTTGCCTTTTGTTTAGCTTGAGACTAAATCATCGTGGCTCTAGTATGAATCTAAGGTTTTAATTGAACTGATTCATAGGATCTCAACAAGATAATTTCTATATTACGCATAAAAAAACAAATCCTTTATAGGGAAGAGAAAAGTCAAGAAGCCTCTAATGACCAACATAAGGGAAAGGAAGAAAGAAAGACGCGCCAACTTGAGATTTTTTTGGCATTATCATCACAAAGAAGATATTCCGGATTTTTCTTATTTGATATCTTCAAGGCAAATCGACCCAATTCAGTGGCTGATGAAGTTTTGAACCTTTTTTCTAATATTCGTTGAAAATTTTTGTGTTTCTGCTTGAGCCGTACGAGATGAAATTTTCATATACGGCTCTTAGAGGGGGACTCGGGTTAGTTACCTATCTCAATAAAGTATATGATTGGTTTGAGGAACGTCTTGAGATTCAGGCAATTGCAGATGATATAACTAGTAAATATGTTCCTCCCCATGTCAACATATTTTATTGTTTAGGGGGAATTACACTTACTTGTTTTCTAGTACAAGTCGCTACGGTTTTGCTATGACTTTTTACTACCGACCAACCGTTACAGAGGCTTTTTCCTCGGTTCAATACATAATGACCGAGGCCAACTTTGGTTGGTTAATCCGATCAGTTCATCGATGGTCAGCAAGTATGATGGTTTTAATGATGATCCTGCATGTATTCGTGTGTATCTCACAGGGGGATTTAAAAAACCCCGTGAATTAACTTGGGTCACAGGTGTGGTTTTGGCTGTTTTGACTGCATCATTTGGTGTAACTGGTTATTCTTTGCCTTGGGATCAAATTGGCTATTGGGCAGTCAAAATTGTGACAGGTGTACCTGACGCCATTCCGGTAATAGGATCGCCTTTAGTGGAGTTATTACGCGGAAGTGCTAGTGTGGGCCAATCCACTTTGACTCGTTTTTATAGTTTACATACCTTTGTACTGCCTCTGCTTACTGCCGTATTTATGTTAATGCACTTTCCAATGATACGTAAGCAAGGTATTTCGGGTCCTTTATAGGGAAGGCATATCATAGAGAATTATAATTATCATATATCATATCGGGTAGGTTTTGGTATTTCATTGCTACAAGCATGGGTTATTGTAAAATAACACATGTCATTTGGATACTTCTCTTCAACTCCAAAGTATTTTTATACAATACAAATAGTTGAAGTTAATTTTACGAAAGAAAAAAGGCGGATTATGGGAGTGTGTGACTTGAATTATTGATTTGGCCATGCAGATAAAGAATTGATCTGCCACATTAGAATTCACAACCAAAGGTGTCTCCGCATCCAATCAACATGTAAGTCCCCTACCTAGGAAGGATAGGCTGGTTCACTTGAGGAGAATATCTTCTATGATCATACCGCAACCATGTCATCCATGAACAGGCTCCGTAAGATCCCATAGAGTAGAAATGGAATAAGTCATGTGACATGATCCAGTTCTCTATTTATTACACTTACCTTTTTATTATAGTATGGAAATGCATTCATTTTCTTTGCATCGATTGTGATCCGCAATACTATCGAGTAAAAGAAGGGATCTAAGGAAGAATGTAGGCTAAACTTTTTGATTTTTTATTAGTAACAAGTAAATATTTTGTTTGGAGGTAAGAAACTTGCGATATTGAGGGGATAAATACCAACTAATCAAGAGACATGAGACAATCCACAAAGCAATTGATCATGATCAAATTTGTAAGCCCACTTGGATATTGAGCATTTACCCATAAGAATAGGATTATTTTCAATGAGTAGTTGTAGGTGCAACTTCGGAAAGAGAATCTGATAAAGCTTTTCTTGCCTAGAGTCATTGAGTCATTATAAACCTTAATTCTATTAAGGATCTTCCGCGGTCTTATTTCTTTCACTCTTGCTCGAGCCGGATGATGATAAATTCTCATGTCCGGTTCCTTTGGGGGATGGATCCTAAAGAGTTCACCTATCCCAATAACAAAGAAACCAGACTTAAATGATCCTGTATTAAGAGCTAAATTAGCTAAAGGGATGGGACATAATTATTACGGGAACCCGCATGGCCCAACGATCTTTTATATATTTTTCCAGTAGTAATTCTAGGTACTATTGCATGTAATGTAGGTTTAGCGGTTCTCGAGCCATCAATGATTGGTGAACCGGCAGATCCGTTTGCAACTCCTCTGGAAATATTACCCGAGTGGTACTTCTTTCCCGTGTTTCAAATACTCCGTACGGTACCCAATAAGTTATTGGGCGTTCTTTTAATGGTTTCTGTGCCAACAGGCTTATTGACAGTACCTTTTCTAGAGAATGTCAATAAATTCCAAAATCCATTTCGCCGCCCAGTAGCTACGACCGTTTTTTTAATCGGTACTGTAGTAGCTCTTTGGTTAGGTATTGGAGCAACATTACCCATTGATAAATCATTAACTTTAGGTCTTTTTTAGATATTTTTTGATTCATTCAACCGTGAAGTACCATAGGTATCTAGGAAATAGTTACTTCCAAGTGAATCTTCCCTAGATACCTAAAATCCATTTTATTATGATCCATTTCGCGAAAATATAGATTGTACCAAAGATGCTAAATTGTTTTCTTTTTATTCTAACTCGAAAAAGAAGAAGAAAAAAAATTGCAATGGATTTAAAACGAGAGTTTATTCTTAAGTAAATCAATTGGGAGATGCTTCTCTAGAGTGTCCCATATATGTTTTCTATCTTCCATACGAAAACTGTCAATTCTCAGAAGATCTTCTTCAGTCTTACTCAAAAGGTCCAATAGTGTATGTATATTGGCCCTTTTTAGACAATTATACGTTCTAGAAGTCAATTCTAATTGATCAATAAAAATAGAATTCAATGGAATTCCTTTTTGTTTTTCTTTAGATTAGTTAATCTTTTTTGAAAAGTAAAAAGGGGTGGAGTAAACCTGTTTTTATTTTCTTCGAAACTAGCGCCCTCTTCCTCCGCGTGTAGAAAAGGAAGAAATAAATCAATCAAATTACGAGAAGCCTCATAAAGTGCTTCCTTAGGGGTTAAACTTCCATTAGTCCATATTTCTAGAAAAAGTATCTCGTGTTTTTCATTTCCATTCCCACAAGAAAAAATACTATAATTCACATTTCGAACAGGCATGGATACAGCATCTATAGGATAACTTCCATCTTGATAGTTCTTTCTGAGTTCTGTCTGATATCCACGATCTCTCTTGATCTGTAAATCAATACAGAAATCAATGGGCTCTGTCAAGTTAGCTATAGGTTGTGCCGTATCAACGATTTCTACGGAAGGCGGTAAGATGATATCTTGAGCAGTTATGTATCTAGGACCTTTGACGCAAATGGATGCGTCTCTAACTCCATAGAGATTACTTCTCAATACAATTTCTTTCAAATTTAGTAAAATTTCTTGTACGGATTCTTCAATACCTGCTATTGTAGAATACTCGTGCGGCACGCTCCCAAATTTTGCACGTGTGATACATGTTCCTTCTATTTCTCCAAGTAAAGCTCTTCGCAAGGCAATACCGACGGTGTCCGCTTGACCTTTTCTAAGCGGGACAGAATGAAACGACCATAATAAAGGCGCTTACTATCTACTCTTGATTCAACACACTTCCACTGTAGTGTTTGAGTGGATCCTGCTACCTCCTCTCGAACCATATAGACTAGTATTATTATTTTATCATTGAATCGTTTATTTCTCTTGAAATGAAAGTTGAAAGCGGGTTAATTCTTTTACAGACGTCTTTTTTTAGGCGGTCGACATCCATTATGCGGCATAGGTGTTACATCGCGTATACAACTTAATCGCACACCACTTTTAGCAATGGCTCGTAATGCGGCATCTCTTCCACTACCAGCGCCCTTTACCATAACTTCTGCTCGTTGCAAACCTACTGTACGAATAGCATCTACTGCTGTTCTTTGACCAGCATAGGGTGATGCTTTTCTTGAGCTTTTGAATCCACAAGTACCGGCCGAGGACCAAAAACCACCCGACCTTGTGGGTCTGTAACAGTTATAATGGTATTGTTGAAACTAGCTTGAACATGAATAACCCCTTTTGTTATTCTACGTGCACTCTTCCGTAAACTAAAACGTGCATTCCTACGTAAACCAATACGCACTTTCTTACGTGAACCAATTTTTGGTATAGCTTTTGCCATATTTTATTATCTCATAAATATGAGTTAGAAATAAAAAAAAGAAAAAAAGATACAAAGATATCCGTTTCAGGGTAAAATAAACCTTTACTTTAATTATTTTAAATGAAATTATTTTATTTGGAATTGGAACATTTCCGCGGGTACTTTTTTTTACTTTTTAGAAAGTAAAGTTCTTTTTCGAAAGATTACCCCTGTCTTTGTTTATGCTTCGGATTAGAGCAAATGACTCTAATTCGTCCACGCCTACGAATCAGTCGACATTTTGTACAAATTTTACGAACGGAAGCTCTTATTTTCATATTTCCGTATCCTTTTTTAAACTATGAATCTAATCTTTTGGAAAAAATAAGTCTCTTCGCTTGAATTTTAGAACTTAGAATTTATTACCCTAGAAAAAAAAGAAAACCTAATCCTTTGAATCTTTGGTATCCTTCAAATCTTCGCTATCCTTCAAATCTTCGCTATCCTTCGAGTCTTCGATACGCTTCGAATCCTTATGGGGAAGTCTATAAATTATACGTCCCTTGCTTGAATCATAACGACTTACTTCAATTTTGACCCTATCCCCCATCAGTATTCGTATAGAACTAGACCGTATCTTTCCTGAAATATAGCCTAGGATGATGGTGTCATTCTCTAGCCGAACGCGGAACATTCCATTGGGTAGGGCTTCCGTAACTAAACCTTCGAAAGTTACTTTTGCTTCTCTCGGGTTTTTTTTTTCTCTCCTATTTTTTTTTCTGTCATATTTTTTTTCTCCTATTTTTCTATTTTTATTTTAAAAATAGGAAGGGCGAGATAGAATTCAAGCACTATAGGCGGGGGCGATTACCATATATAACATAAGACTTCTCCCCAATTCTGTTTAGTCGAGCTTCTCGATCTGTCATTATTCCTCGAGAAGTAGAAAGAATAGCAATTCCCATTCCACCCAAAACTTAGGAATTCCTTGATAGTTGGTATAAATTCGTAAGCCGGGTCGGCTGATACGCTTTAAAAAGGTTCTTGTTCTATATATTCCTTTTCTAGTCTTTCTCTTTTGATGTCGCAAAGTTGAAACCAAGAAATATCTGTTACGTTCCTGATGTTTCCGAACACTTTCAATAAAACCCTCTCGTAGAAGTATTTTAACAATGTTTTCGGTAATATTTGTAGATACTACTCGAACTGTTCCTTTTTTATTCATGTCCGCATTTCTTATAGAGGTTAGTAAATCAGCATAGTGTCCTTGCCCATAAGACTCTAATTCTAGGTTCCTCCTAATTTTTCTATAATCAACATGTTTTCTTTTTTTTTTTCATTTTGGATTTTAAAACATATACGTAAAACACAATCTACTAAATTAATTCTTTGGTCTCAATTTCGCCTACTAGTATTTATAATACTTCAGGAGCTAATGAAACTATTTTGGTAAAATTCAATTCTCTCAATTCCTCGGCAATCGCGCCAAAAACTCGAGTTCCTTTTGGATTGCCTTTTGATCAATTATAACCGCAGCATTGTCATCATAGCGGATTATTATACCGTCTTCGCATTTGAACTCTTTACATGTACGTACAATTACAGCTCGAATTACTTCGGATCTTTCTAGAGGCATTTGGGGCAATGCGTCTTTGATTACAGCAACAATAACATCACCAATACGAGCATATCGCTGATTACCAGCAGCTCCTATGACTCGAATACACATCAATTTTCGAGCTCCACTATTATCTGCTACATTTAAAAGGGTCTGAGGTTGAATCATATTATTTTTTATTTTGATTTCAATTTGTTATTTCAATGCAAAAGGATGAAAGAAATATTGTCTTTCCAGAAAGAAAAACCGGGCATTTTTTTTTATCTTCCATACCCCTTTTAGGGTTCTATATCTCTAATCGAATAAATTGACTTCGTATGGGCATTTTACTGGCAGCTATGGAGATAGCTGCTCTAGCTACAGTTTCAGATACTCCCCCCATTTCATAAAGTATACGACCAGGTTTAACAACGGATACCCAATATTCGGGGGACCCCTTTCCCGAGCCCATACGTGTTTCCGTGGGTCTTAGTGTAACCGGTTTGTCGGGAAATATACGTACCCATATTTTTCCACCACGACGTGCATATCGTGTTATTGCTCTTCGTCCTGCTTCTATCTGTCTCGCCGTGATCCAAGCGGGTTCAAGTGCTTGAAGAGCATATCTACCAAAACAAATACGATTGCCTCGGCAGGATTTTCCTTTCATTCTTCCTCTATGTTGTTTGCGAAATCTGGTTCTTTTGGGGTTATAGTCGATGGTTCTCTTTCTTAGTTCCATCTCTACTGCAAAACTGGACATGAGAGTTTCTTCTCATCCAGCTCCTCGCGAATGGAATGAGAAAGCATGTAAATTTCTCTAATTCATAATATTCAAAAATATTACGGTACGGATAGATACACATTAATAGATAATAGAAAAAGTTCGGTTTTTTTATATTGAATTTGTTAAAACAGAAAAATATAATATATAGTCAAAAAAGAAGATCTAGAATATATCCAGATGTGTGTGTATATTTATCTAAATTCTATATTTATAGATAATGTAATCCTTCTTAAAAAAATCCTTATTTTTACTCTTATTGAATCGCGGTAAAGTATTCTAATTCAATAAGAATTTCGCGGGCGAATATTTACTCTTTCCTGTCTTATTTGTTAATTTATAAACTTACCAAATAAGACAATTTTTTTGGTTTGTTCCGCCATCCCACCCAATGAAGTGTTAGGATTCTTTTCAATAAAATCCTATGGAATCATAGGTTCTGTCGTTCCCACTGCTTCTCCTTGAATGGTTAGGTCTGAATCCGCAACGGAGCTTCCAAAAATTTCTTTCCGAGTTAATTTTCTCAGTTTTATTAACCCGGGCGGCTCTTTATTATTGCTTTAAATTTGTAGTTCTTGTTTCAAGTTACAATTTTAATTCTCTATTATTTTTATTATATTGATGCTTTATCACATTGCCTTTTATGATGTAATTCATAGACCATACATAGTGGAATCCTATATCTTATTTATTTCCTCTTCCTTCTTTCTATCATCCCTCCCTTTATCCACATCCCTTTAGTTTTGCTTCACAACCTAGAATCCCTTTTCTTTTTTAGAGAAAAAATTGCAGTTGCTACAACTATATGACACATCTACTCATTTATGATAGAGGTATTTATTCATATAGTGACTGTTTCTTAGTTAGGATCTCGACAATACGAAGCAATAGGTTGGTTATTAGTTAATTTTCTATAATTACTAAGTTTTTTTCTTAAAAAAAGAAAAAATAACGAGTCACACACTAAGCATAGCAATTATATTAAATGATTTATCATTTTCATTAAATCTTATAGAAAGAGGTATAATTTCTTCTTTTGCAGGATTTCAGGAAAAAAGTCTCTTGTCATTTTTTATTCTATCAATGGACAGAATCCGAAGACAAGATTACTTATTCTTCGTCTACGAATATCCAAATTTTTACACCTAATACTCCATAGATAGTCCGAATTGGATAGCAGCAATAATCAATTTTAGCGCGAATTGTTTGGAGGGGAAGTCTACCCTTTTTAATAGATTCGGCGCGTGCAATTTCTTTTCCTCCGAGACGACCGCAATTTTTACTTTTACTCCCCTTATATCTGCTTTTTTAGTTAATTCAATGGCTTTTTTCATTGCCTTTCGGAATGAAACTCTATTTTTTAATTGGAAAGCTATATATTCTGCAAGAATGTTAGGCTGTCTATAAGGTTCTTTCACTTTTTCGATAGAAATATTAAATCTCTGGTTTACAGAGTTAATTTCCTTTTGTAGATCTTTCTCTAATTCTTCGATTGCTCCTTTTTTCTTTAATAAATTTGGGAATCCAATATGGATTATGACGTGGATCGTATCGATTTCTTTTTGGATTTCTATATGTGTAATTACTTCGGAACTTGAACCTGAGTCCATTTTTCTATTATGTGTAATTACTTCGGAACTTGAGTCTGATTCTATTTTTCTATTCGAGCCCTTTTTCCTATTCTTTTGTATATAGTTCTTGATACAATCCCTTATTTTTTTATCTTCCTGTAGACCTTCAGAATAATTTTTTGGTTGTGCGAACCAAAAGGAATGGTGTTTTTGGGTTGTACCAAGTCTGAAACCGAGTGGATTTATTTTTTGTCCCATATTTTTCTATTCTATATTTTTTTTTACTGGGAATCGAAATCTTAGATGGATCTAAAGGTTATTTAGATTTCTTTACTATATTTAGTACAATTGTTATATGACACATGCTTTTTTTTATGGGGAAACTACGTCCTCGAGCTCGAGGTCTGAATTTCTTCATAATAGTACTCCTACTGACTTCGGCTTTAGTAATAAATAAATTCGCTTTGTCGAAATCCCTATAATGAGTAGCATTTGCGGCTGCCGAATAAACCAACTTTAAGATGGGATAAGATGCTCGATAGGGCATGAGGTTCAGTATCATAACAGTTTCCTCGTAGTAACGCCAGCGAATCTCGTCAAGAACTCTTTGTGCTTTGAAAACAGACATAGGGATACGTTTTTGTGCTTTGAAAACTCTCTCGAACTTAAGTAGACGATCGGTTGGAACTTTCCTTGCGAGTTTCCTTAGCCCACTTTTCTTCTTCTTTATCCTAGGGATATACTTTACTAGTTTGAAACTTGTCATAAATAAGGTTATTCCCCGCCTACCTTTAC
>NW_027332746.1:0-191106 GCF_002575655.3 Aegilops tauschii subsp. strangulata
ATGAATTTCATACGAGTTTTGGATTTACTAGAATTTAAAAACGAGGCATCTCAATGTTTAGCCGGCAATCAACGGTGCCATGGTGTGCGAAATTCATTCTCATTTCTTGCATGGGACCTAAGCATGCACCCACGGACACAGATTTGATTTTTCAACCAATTTATATGCACTGGAGCATGTGCATGGAGTTCAAATTTTAATTATACACATAAAATCATAAATGCGTTGAAAACTCAGTTAATGCATAAAAATGTCCAAACGAACCCTGGAAAATCACAAAAATTCACAGAACACTCCTGTTGTTCTATGTTGACACAAGAAAAAACTTCAAAGCAATAAGAGGCAATGGATATCGTTTCGTCCCCGAAGGTGGGACTTTCCCTACCGAAAACCATCATGCTTGTTCCGAGAAGCTCCGGTTTGTGAGAAGCATATACCCAAACCTGCCTGAAATGGGAAATTTTTTTTACCACGGCATGTTGATGCCGCTCCATGATAGCATGCCAAGTTTCATGAATTTCATACGAGTTTTGGATTTACTAGAATTTAAAAACCAGGCATCTCAATATTATGCCGGTAATCAACGGTGCCATGTTGTTTGAAATTCATTGCCATTTCTTGCATGGGACATAAGCATGCACCCAAGGACACAGATTTGATTTTTCAACCAATTTATATGCAATGGAGCATGCGCATGTTGTTCAAATTGGAATTATTCACATAAATGCATTGAAAACTCAGCTAATGCATAAAAATGTCCAAACTAACCCCGAAAAATCACAAAAATTCACACAACACTCCTGTTGTTTTATGTTGACATGAGAAAAAAACTTCAAAGCAATAAGAGGCAATGGATATCGTTTCGTCCCTGAAGGTGGGACGTTCCCTACCGAAAACCATCATGCTTGTTGTCAGAAGCTCCGGTTTGTGAGAAGCATGATGCCCAAACCTGCCCCAAATGGGACAAAATTTGTACCACGGCATGTTGATGCCGCTCCATGATAGCATGCCAAGTTTCATGAATTTCATACGAGTTTTGGATTTACTAGAATTTAAAAACCAGGCATCTCAATGTTATGCCGGCAATCAACGGTGCCATGGTGTTTGAAATTCATTCCCATTTCTTGCATGGGACATAAGCATGCACCCAAGGACACCGATTTGATTTTTCAACCAATTTATATGCAGTGGAGCATGCGCATGTAGTTCAAATTTGAATTATTCACATAAATTCATTGAAAACTCAGCTAATGCATAAAAATGTCCAAACTAACCCCAAAAAATCACAAAAATTCACACAACACTCCTGTTGTTCAATGTTGACGCGAGAAAAAAACTTCAAAGCAATAAGAGGCAATGGATATCGTTTTGTCCCCAAAGGTGGGACGTTCCCTACCGAAAACCATCGTGCTTGTTGTGAGAAGCTCCGGTTTGTGAGAAGCATATACCCAAACCTGCCCCAAATGCGACAAAATTTGTACCACGACATGTTGATGCCGCTCCATGATAGCATGCCAAGTTTCATGAATTTTAGACGAGTTTTGGATTTACTAGAATTTAAAACCAGGCATCTCAATGTTTTGCCGGCAATCAACGGTGCCATGGTGTTTGAGATTCATTCCTATTTCTTGCATGGGACCTAAGCATGCACCCAAGGACACAGATTTGATTTTTCAACCAATTTATATGCACTGGAGCATGTGCATGGAGTTCAAATTTTAATTATACACATAAAATCATAAATGCGTTGAAAACTCAGTTAATGCATAAAAATGTCCAAACGAACCCTGGAAAATCACAAAAATTCACACAACACTCCTGTTGTTCTATGTTGACACGAGAAAAAACTTCAAAGCAATAAGAGGCAATGGATATCGTTTCGTCCCCGAAGGTGGGACTTTCCCTACCGAAAACCATCATGCTTGTTGCGAGAAGCTCCGGTTTGTGAGAAGCATATACCCAAACCTGCCCCAAATGGGACAAAATTTGTACCACGGCATGTTGATGCCGCTCCATGATAGCATGCCAAGTTTCATGAATTTCATACGAGTTTTGGATTTACTAGAATTTAAAAACCAGGCATCTCAATGTTATGCCGGTAATCAACGGTGCCATGGTGTTTGAAATTCATTGCCATTTCTTGCATGGGACATAAGCATGCACCCAAGGACACAGATTTGATTTTTCAACCAATTTATATGCAGTGGAGCATGCGCATGTAGTTCAAATTGGAATTATTCACATAAATGCATTGAAAACTCAGCTGATGCATAAAAATGTCCAAACTAACCCCGAAAAATCACAAAAATTCACACAACACTCCTGTCGTTCTATGTTGACACGAGAAAAAAACTTGAAAGCAATAAGAGGCAATGGATATTGTTTCGTCCCTGAAGGTGGGACGTTCCCTACCGAAAACCATCATGCTTGTTGTGAGAAGCTCCGGTTTGTGAGAAGCATGATGCCCAAACCTGCCCCAAATGGGACAAAATTTGTACCACGGCATGTTGATGCCGCTCCATGATAGCATGCCAAGTTTCATGAATTTCATACGAGTTGTGGATTTACTAGAATTTAAAAAACAGGCATCTCAATGTTATGCCGGCAATCAACGGTGCCATTGTGTTTGAAATTCATTCCCATTTCTTGCATGGGACATAAGCATGCACCCAAGGACACAGATTTGATTTTTCAACCAATTTATATGCAGTGGAGCATGCGCATGTAGTTCAAATTTGAATTATTCACAAAAATGCATTGAAAACTCAGTTAATGCATAAAAATGTCCAAACGAACTCCGAAAAATCACAAAAATTCACACAACACTCCTGTTGTTCTATGTTGACCCGAAAAAAAACATCAAAGCAATAAGAGGCAATGGATATCGTTTCGTCCCCAAAGGTGGGACGTTCCCTACTGAAAACCATCATGCTTGTTGTGAGTAGCTCCAGTTTCTGAGAAGCATATACCGAAACCTGCCCCAAATGGGATAAAATTTGTACCCTGGCATGTTGATGCCGCTCCATGATAGGATGCCAAGTTTCATGAATTTCATACGAGTTTTGGATTTACTAGAATTTAAAAACGAGGCATCTCAATGTTTAGCCGGCAATCAACGGTGCCATGGTGTGCGAAATTCATTCTCATTTCTTGCATGGGACCTAAGCATGCACCCAAGGACACAGATTTGATTTTGCAACCAATTTATATGCAGTGGAGCATGCGCATGTAGTTCAAATTTGAATTATGCACATAAATGCATTGAAAACTCACTTAATGCATAAAATGTCCAAACGAACCCCGAAAAATCACAAAAAATCACACGACACTCCTGTTGTTCCATGTTGACACAAGAAAAAAACATCAAAGCAATAAGAGGCAATGGATATCGTTTGTTCCCAAAGGTGGGACGTTCCCTACCGAAATCCATCATGCTTGTTGTGAGAAGCTCCGGTTTGTGAGAAGCATATAGCCAAACCTGCCCCAAATGGGACAAAATTTGTACCACGGCATGTTGATGCCGCTCCATGATAGCATGCCAAGTTTCATGAATTTCATACCAGTTTTGGATTTACTAGAATTTAAAAACCAGGCATCTCAATGTTATGCCGGTAATCAACGGTGCCATGGTGTTTGAAATTCATTCCCATTTCTTGCATGGGACCTAAGCATGCACCCAAGGACACAGATTTGATTTTTCAACCAATTTATATGCACTGGAGCATACACATGTAGTTCAAATTTGAAATATGCACATAAATGCATTGAAAACTCAGTTAATGCATAAAATTGTCCAAACAAATCCCGAAAAATCACAAAAATTCACACAACACTCCAATTGTTCTATGTTGACACGAGAAAAAAACTTGAAAGAAATAAGAGGCAATGGATATCGTTTCATCCGTGAAGGAGGAACGTTCCCTACCGAAAACCATCATGCTTGTTGGGAGAAGCTCTGGTTTGTGAGAAGCATGATGCCCAAACCTGCCCCAAATGGGACAAAATTTGTACCACGGCATGTTGATGCCGCTCCATGATAGCATGCCAAGTTTCATGAATTTCATACGAGTTTTGGATTTACTAGAATTTAAAAACCAAGCATCTCAATGTTATGCCGGCAATCAACGGCGCCATGGTGTTTGAAATTCATTCCCATTTCTTGCATGGGACATAAGCATGCACCCAAGGACACAGATTTGATTTTTCAACCAATTTATATGCAGTGGAGCATGCGCATGTAGTTCAAATTTGAATTATGCACATAAATGCATTGAACACTCAGTTAATGCATAAAAATGTCCAAACGAACCCCGAAAAATCACAAAAATTCACACAACACTCCTGTTGTTCCATGTTCACACGAGAAAAAAACTTCAAAGCAATAAGAGGCAATGGATATCGTTTCGTCCCTGAAGGTGGGACGTTCCCTACCGAAAACCATCATGCTTGTTATGAGAAGCTCCAGTTTGTGAGAAGCATATCCCCAAACCTGCCCCAAATGGGACAAAATTTGTACGACGGCATGTTGATGCCGCTCCATGAAAGTATGCCAAGTTATATGAATTTCATTGGAGTTTTGGATTTACTAGTATTTAAAAACCAGGCATCTCAATGTTTTGCCGGCAACCAACGGTGCCATGGTGTTTGAAATTCATTCCTATTTCTTGCATGGGACCTAAGCATGCACCCAAGGACACAGATTTGATTTTCCAACCAATTTATATGCACTGGAGCATGCGCATGTAGTTCAAATTTGAATTATGCACATAAAATCATAAATGCATTGAAAACTCAGTTGATGCATAAAAATGTCCAAACGAACCCCGAAAAATCACAAAAATTCACACAACACTCCTATTGTTCTATGTTGACACGAGAAAAAAACATGAAAGCAATAAGAGGCAATGGATATCGTTTCGTCCCCAAAGGTGGGACGTTCCCTACCGAAAACCATCATGCTTGTTGTGAGAAGCTCCGGTTTGTGAGAAGCATATACCCAAACCTGCCCCAAATGGGACAAAATTTGTACCACGGCTTGTTGATGCCGCTCCATGATAGCATGCCAAGTTTCATGAATTTCATACGAGTTCTGGATTTACAAGAATGTAAAAACCAGGCATCTCAATGTTTTGCCGGCAATCAACGGTGCCATGGTGTTTGAAATTCATTCCCATTTCTTGCATGGGACCTAAGCATGCACCCAAGGACACAGATTTGATTTTTCAACCAATTTATATGCACTGGAGCATGCGCATGTAGTTCAAATTTGAATTATGCACATAAATGCATTGAAAACTCACTTAATGCATAAAAATGTCCAAACAAACCCCAAAAAATCACAAAAATTCACACAACACTCCTGTTGTTCTATGTTGACACGAGAAAAAAACTTGAAAGCAAGATGAGGCAATGGATATCGTTTCGTCCTTGAAGGTGGGACGTTCCCTACCGAAAACCATCATGCTTGTTAGGAGAAGCTCCGGTTTCTGAGAAGCATGATGCCCAAACCTGCCCCAAATGGGACAAAATTTGTACCACGGCATGTTGATGCCGCTCCATGATAGCATGCCAAGTTTCATGAATTTCATACGAGTTTTAGGTTTACTAGAATTTAAAACCCAAGCATCTCAATGTTATGCCGGCAATCAACGGTGCCATGGTGTTTGAAATTCATTCCCATTTCTTGCATGGGACATAAGCATGCACCCAAGGACACAGATTTGATTTTTCAACCAATTTATATGCAGTGGAGCATGCGCATGTAGTTCAAATTTGAATTATTCAGATAAATGCATTGAAAACTCAGTTAATGCATAAAAATGTCCAAACGAACCCCGAAAAATCACAAAAATTCACACAACACTCCTGTTGTTCCATGTTGACACGAGAAAAAACTTCAAATCAATAAGAGGCAAGGGATATCGTTTCGTCCCTGAAGGTGGGACGTTCCCTACCGAAAACCATCATGCTTGTTGTGAGAAGCTCCGGTTTGTGAGAAGCATATACCCAAACCTGCCCCTAATGGGACAAAATTTGTACCACGGCATGTTGATGCCGCTCCATGAAAGCATGCCAAGTTTCATGAATTTCATACGAGTTTTGGATTTACTACAATTTAAAAACCAGGCATCTCAATGTTTTGCCGGCGAACAACGGTGCCATGGTGTTTGAAATTCATTCCTATTTCTTGCATGGGACCTAAGCATGCACCCAAGGACACAGATTTGATTTTTCAACCAATTTATATGCACTGGAGCATGCTCATGTAGTTCAAATTTGAATTGTGCACATAAAATCATAAATGCATTGAAAACTCAGTTGATGCATAAAAATGTCCAAACGAACCCCGAAAAATCACAAAAATTCACACAACACTCCTGTTGTTCTATGTTGACACGAGAAAAAAAGATGAAAGCAATAAGAGGCAATGGACATCGTTTTGTCTCCAAAGGTGGGACGTTCCCTACCGAAAACCATCATGCTTGTTGTGAGAATCATATACCCAAACCTGCCCCAAATGGGACAAAATTTGTGCAACGGCATGTTGATGCCGCTCCCTGATAGCATGCCAAGTTTCATGAATTTCATACGAGTTCTGGATTTACAAGAATTTAAAAACCAGGCATCTCAATGTTTTGCCGGCAATCAACGGTGCCATGGTGTTTGTAATTCATTCTCATTTCTTGCATGGGACCTAGGCATGCACCCACGGGCACAGATATGATTTTTCAACCAATTTATATGCACTGGAGCATGCGCATGTTGATGCCGCTCCCTGATAGCATGCCAAGTTTCATGAATTTCATACGAGTTTTCGATTTACTAGAATTTAAAAACCAGGCATCTCAATGTTATGCTGGCAATCAACGGTGCCATGGTGTTTGAAATTCATTCCCATTTCTTGCATGGGACCTAGGCATGCACCCAAAGACACAGGTTTGATTTTTCAACCAATCTATATGCACTGGAGCATGCGCATGTAGTTCAAATTTGAATAATGCACATAAAATCATAAATGCATTGAAAACTAAGTTAATGCATAAAAATGTCCAAAGGAACCCCGAAAAATCACAAAAATTCACACAATACTCCTGTTGTTCTATGTTGACATGAGAAAAAAACTTCAAAGCAATAAGAGGCAATGGATATCGTTTCGTCCCCAAAGGTGGGACGTTCCCTACCGAAAACCATCGTGCTTGTTGTGAGAAGCTCCGGTTTGTGAGAAGCATATACCCAAACCTGCCCCAAAACGGACAAAATTTGTACCACGGCATGTTGATGCCGCTCCATGAAAGCATGCCAAGTTTCATGAATTTCATACAAGTTTTGGATTTACTACAATTTAAAAACCAGGCATCTCAATGTTTTGCCGGCAACCAACGGTGCCATGGTGTTTGAAATTCATTCCTATTTCTTGCATGGGACCTAAGCATGCACCCAAGGATATAGATTTGATTTTTCAACCAATTTATATGCACTGGAGCATGCGCATGTAGTTCAAATTTGAATTGTGCACATAAAATCATAAATGCATTGAAAACTCAGTTGATCCATAAAAATGTCAAAACGAACCCCGAAAAATCACAAAAATTCACACAACACTCCTGTTGTTCTATGTTGACACGAGAAAAAAAGATGAAAGCAATAAGAGGCAATGGACATCGTTTCGTCTCCAAAGGTGGGACGTTCCCTACCGAAAACCATCATGCTTGTTGTGAGAAGATCCGGTTTGTGAGAATCATATACCCAAACCTGCCCCAAATGGGACAAAATTTGTACAACGGCATGTTGATGCCGCTCCCTGATAGCATGCCAAGTTTCATGAATTTCATACGAGTTCTGGATTTACAAGAATTTAAAAACCAGGCATCTCAATGTTTTGCCGGCAATCAACGGTGCCATGGTGTTTGAAATTCATTCTCATTTCTTGCATGGGACCTAGGCATGCACCCACGGGCACAGATATGATTTTTCAACCAATTTATATGCACTGGAGCATGCGCATGTTGATGCCGCTCCCTGATAGCATGCCAAGTTTCATGAATTTCATACGAGTTTTTGATTTACTAGAATTTAAAAACCAGGCATCTCAATGTTATGCTGGCAATCAACGGTGCCATGGTGTTTGAAATTCATTCCCATTTCTTGCATGGGACCTAGGCATGCACCCAAAGACACAGGTTTGATTTTTCAACCAATCTATATGCACTGGAGCATGCGCATGTTGTTCAAATTTGAATGATGCACATAAAATCATAAATGCATTGAAAACTCAGTTAATGCATAAAAATGTCCAGACGAACCCCGAAAAATCACAAAAATTCACACAATACTCCTGTTGTTCTATGTTGACATGAGAAAAAAACTTCAAAGCAATAAGAGGCAATGGATATCGTTTCGTCCCCAAAGGTGGGACGTTCCCTACCGAAAACCATCGTGCTTGTTGTGAGAAGCTCCGGTTTGTGGGAAGCATATACCCAAACCTGCCCCAAATGGGACAAAATTCGTACCACGGCATGTTGATGCCGCTCCATGATAGCATGCCAAGTTTCATGAATTTTAGACGAGTTTTGGATTTACTAGAATTTAAAAACCAGGCATCTCAATGTTTTGCCGGCAATCAACAGTCCCATGGTGTTTGAGATTCATTCCTATTTCTTGCATGGGACCTAAGCATGCACCCAAGGACACAGATTTGATTTTTCAACCAATTTATATGAACTGGAGCATGTGCATGGAGTTCAAATTTGAATTATACACATAAAATCATAAATGCGTTGAAAACTCAGTTAATGCATAAAAATGTCCAAACGAACCCCGAAAAATCACAAAAATTCACACAACACTCCTGTTGTTCTATGTTGAGACGAGAAAAAAACTTGAAAGCAATAAGCAGCAATGGATATCGATTGGTCCCCAAAGGTGGGACGTTCCCTACCGAAATCCGTCATGCTTGTTGTGAGAAGCTCCGGTTTGTGACAAGCATATACCAAAACCTGCCCCAATTAGGACAAAATTTGTACCATGGCATGTTGATGCCGCTCCATGATAGCATGCCAAGTTTCATGAATTTTAGACGAGTTTTGGATTTACTAGAATTTAAAAACCAGGCATCTCAATGTTTTGCCGGCAATCAACGGTGCCATGGTGTTTGAGATTCATTCCTATTTCTTGCATGGAACCTAAGCATGCACCCAAGGACACAGATTTGATTTTTCAACCAATTTATATGCATTCGAGCATGTGCATGGAGTTCAAATTTGAATTATACACATAAAATCATAAATGCGTTGAAAACTCAGTTAATGCATAAAAATTTCCAAACGAACCCCGAAAAATTCACACAACACTCCTGTTGTTCTATGTTGACACGAGAAAAAAACTTGAAAGCAATAAGCAGCAATGGATATCGTTTTGTCACCAAAGGTGGGACGTTCCCTACCGAAATCCGTCATGCTTGTTGTGAGAAGCTCCGGTTTGTGACAAGCATATACCAAAACCTGCCCCAAATAGGACAAAATTTGTACCATGGCATGTTGATGCCGCTCCATGATAGCATACCAAGTTTCATGAATTTCATACGAGTTTTGGATTTACTAGAATTTAAAAACCAGGCATCTCAATGTTTTGCCGGCAATCAACGGTGCCATGGTGTTTGAAATTCATTCTCATTTCTTGCATGGGACATAAGCATGCACCCAAGGACACATATTTGATTTTTCAACCAATTTATATGCACTGGAGCATGCGCATGTAGTTCAAATTTGAATTATTCACATAAATGCATTGAAAACTCAGCTAATGCATAAAAATGTCCAAACTAACCCCGAAAAATCACAAAAATTCACACAACACTCCTGTCGTTCTACGTTGACACGAGAAAAAAAACTTGAAAGCAATAAAAGGCAATGGATATCGTTTCGTCCCTGAAGGTGGGACGTTACATACCGAAAACCATCATGCTTGTTGTGAGAAGCTCCGGTTTGTGAGAAGCATATACCCAAACCTACCCCAAATGGGACAAAATTTGTACCACGCATGTTGATGCCGCTCCATGAAAGAATGCCAAGTTTCATGAATTTCAGACGAGTTTTGGATTTACTAGAATTTAAAACCAGGCATCTCAATGTTTTGCCGGCAATCATCAGTGCCATGGTGTTTGAAATTCATTGCCATTTCTTGCATGGGCCTAAGCATGCACCCAAGGACACAGATTTGATTTTTCAACCAATTTATATGCACTGGAGCATGCGCATGTAGTTCAAATTTGAATTATGCACATAAATGCATTGAAAACTCAGTTAATGCATAAAAATGTCCAAACGAACCCCGAAAAATCACAAAAAATTACACAACACTCCTGTTGTTCCATGTTGACACGAGAAAAAAACATGAAAGCAATAAGAGGCAATGGATATCGTTTCATCCCCAAAGGTGGGACGTTCCCTACCGACAAACCATCATGCTTGTTGTGAGAAGCTCCGGTTTGTGACAAGCATATACCAAAACCTGCCCCAAATAGGACAAAATTCGTACCATGGCATGTTGATGCCGCTCCATGATAGCATGCCAAGTTTCATGAATTTCATACGAGTTTTCGATTTACTAGAATTTAAAAACCAGGCATCTCAATGTTATGCCGGCAATCAACGGTGCCATGGTGTTTGAAATTCATTCCCATTTCTTGCATGGGACCTAGGCATGCACCCAAGGACACAGGTTTGATTTTTCAACCAATCTATATGCACTGGAGCATGCGCATGTTGCTCAAATTTGAATGATGCACATAAAATCATAAATGTGTTGAAAATTCACTTAATGCATAAAAATGTCCAAACGAACCCCGAAAAATTCACACAACACTCCTGTTGTTCTATGTTGAGACGAAAAAATATTGAAAGCAATAAGTAGCAATGGATATCGTTTTGTCCCCAAAGGTGGGACGTTCCCTACCGAAATCCGTCATGCTTGTTGTGAGAAGCTCCGGTTTGTGACAAGCATATACCAAAACCTGCCCCAAATAGGACAAAATTTGTACCATGGCATGTTGATGCCGCTCCATGATAGCATGCCAAGTTTCATGAATTTCATACGAGTTTTGGATTTACTAGAATTTAAAAACCAGGCATCTCAATGTTATGCCGGCAATCAACGGTGCCATGGTGTTTGAAATTCATTCCCATTTATTGCATGGGACCTAGGCATGCACCCAAGGACACAGATTTGATTTTTCAACCAATTTATATGCACTTGAGCATGCGCATGTAGTTCAAATTTGAATGATGCACATAAAATCATAAATGCATTGAAAACTCACTTAATGCATAAAAATGTCCAAACCAACCCCGAAAAATCACAAAAATTCACACAACACTCCTGTTGTTCTATGTTGACGCGAGAAAAAAACTTCAAAGCAGTAAGAGGCAACGGATATCGTTTCGTCCCCAAAGGTGGGACGTTCCCTACCGAAAACCATCGTGCTTGTTGTGAGAATCTCCGGTTTGTGAGAAGCATATACCCAAACCAGCCCCAAATGCGACAAAATTTGTACCACGGCATGTTCATGCCGCTCCATGATAGCATGCCAAGTTTCATGAATTTTAGACGAGTTTTGGATTTACTAGAATTTAAAAACCAGGCATCTCAATGTTTTCCCGGCAATCAACGGTGCCATGGTGTTTGAGATTCATTCCTATTTCTTGCATGGGACCTAAGCATGCACCCAAGGACACAGATTTGATTTTTCAACCAATTTATATGCACTGGAGCATGTGCATGGAGTTCGAATTTGAATTATACACATAAAATCATAAATGCGTTGAAAACTCAGTTAATGCATAAAAATGTCCAAACAAACCCTGAAAAATCAGAAAAATTCACACAACACTCCTGTTGTTCTATGTTGACACGAGATACAACTTCAAAGCAATATGAGGCAATGGATATCGTTTCGTCCCTGAAGGTGGGACTTTCCCTACCGAAAACCATCATGCTTGTTGCGAGAAGCTCCGGTTTGTGAGAAGCATATACCCAAACCTGCCCCAAATGGGAAAAAATTTTGTACCACGGCATGTTGATGCCGCTCCATGATAGCATGCCAAGTTTCATGAATTTCATACGAATTTTGGATTTACTAGAATTTAAAAACCAGGCATCTCAATGTTATGCCGGCAATCAACGGTGCCATGGTGTTTGAAATTCATTCCCATTTCTTGAATGGGACATAAGCATGCACCCAAGGACACAGATTTGATTTTTCAACCAATTTATATGCACTGGAGCATGCGCATGTAGTTCAAATTTGAATTATTCACATAAAATCATAAATGCGTTGAAAACTCAGTTAATGTATAAAAATGTCCAAACGAACCCCGAAAAATCACAAAAATTCACAAAACACTCCTGTTGCTCTATGTTGAGACGAGAAAAAAACTTGAAAGCAATAAGCAGCAATGGATATCGATTGGTCCCCAAAGGTGGGACGTTCCCTACCGAAATTCGTCATGCTTGTTGTGAGAAGCTCCGGTTTGTGACAAGCATATACCAAAACCAGCCCCAAATAGGAAAAAAATTGTACCATGGCATGCTGATGCCGCTGCATGATAGCATGCCAAGTTTCATGAATTTTAGACGAGTTTTGGATTTACTAGAATTTAAAAACCAGGCATCTCAATGTTTTGCCGGCAATCAACGGTGCCATGGTGTTTGAGATTCATTCCTATTTCTTGCATGGAACCTAAGCATGCACCCAAGGACACAGATTTGATTTTTCAACCAATTTATATGCATTGGAGCATGTGCATGGAGTTCAAATTTGAATTATACACATAAAATCATAAATGTGTTGAAAACTCACTTAATGCATAAAAATGTCCAAACGAACCCCGAAAAATTCACACAACACTCCTGTTGTTCTATGTTGACACGAAAAAATATTGAAAGCAATAAGTAGCAATGGATATCGTTTTGTCCCCAAAGGTGGGACGTTCCCTACCGAAATCCGTCATGCTTGTTGTGAGAAGTTCCGGTTTGTGACAAGCATATACCAAAACCTGCCCCAAATAGGACAAAATTTGTACCATGGCATGTTGATGCCGCTCCATGATAGCATGCCAAGTTTCATGAATTTCATACGAGTTTTGGATTTACTAGAATTTAAAAACCAGGCATCTCAATGTTATGCCGGCAATCAACGGTGCCATGGTGTTTGAAATTCATTCCCATTTCTTGCATGGGACCTAGGCATGCACCCAAGGACACAGATTTGATTTTTCAACCAATTTATATGCACTGGAGCATGCGCATGTAGTTCAAATTTGAATGATGCACATAAAATCATAAATGCATTGAAAACTCACTTAATGCATAAAAATGTCCAAACCAACCCCGAAAAATCACAAAAATTCACACAACACTCCTGTTGTTCTATGTTGACGCGAGAAAAAAACTTCAAAGCAGTAAGAGGCAATGGATATCGTTTCGTCCCCAAAGGTGGGACGTTCCCTACCGAAAACCATCATGCTTGTTGTGAGAAGCTCCGGTTTGTGAGAAGCATATACCCAAACCTGCCCCAAATGCGACAAAATTTGTACCACGGCATGTTCATGCCGCTCCATGATAGCATGCCAAGTTTCATGAATTTTAGACGAGTTTTGGATTTACTAGAATTTAAAAACCAGGCATCTCAATGTTTTCCCGGCAATCAACGGTGCCATGGTGTTTGAGATTCATTCCTATTTCTTGCATGGGACCTAAGCATGCACCCAAGGACACAGATTTGATTTTTCAACCAATTTATATGCACTGGAGCATGTGCATGGAGTTCGAATTTGAATTATACACATAAAATCATAAATGCGTTGAAAACTCAGTTAATGCATAAAAATGTCCAAACAAACCCTGAAAAATCAGAAAAATTCACACAACACTCCTGTTGTTCTATGTTGACACGAGATAAAACTTCAAAGCAATATGAGGCAATGGATATCGTTTCGTCCCCGAAGGTGGGACTTTCCCTACCGAAAACCATCATGCTTGTTGCGAGAAGCTCCGGTTTGTGAGAAGCATATACCCAAACCTGCCCCAAATGGGAAAGAAATTTGTACCACGGCATGTTGATGCCGCTCCATGATAGCATGCCAAGTTTCATGAATTTCATACGAATTTTGGATTTACTAGAATTTAAAAACCAGGCATCTCAATGTTATGCCGGCAATCAACGGTGCCATGGTGTTTGAAATTCATTCCCATTTCTTGAATAGGACATAAGCATGCACCCAAGGACACAGATTTGATTTTTCAACCAATTTATATGCAGTGGAGCATGCGCATGTAGTTCAAATTTGAATTATTCACATAAAATCATAAATGCGTTGAAAACTCAGTTAATGCATAAAAATGTCCAAACGAACCCCGAAAAATCACAAAAATTCACACAACACTCCTGTTGTTCCATGTTGACACGAGAAAAAAACTTGAAAGCAATAAGAGGCAATGGATATCGTTTCATCCCCAAAGGTGGGACGTTCCCTACCGAAAACCATCATGCTTGTTGTGAGAAGCTCCTATTTGTGAGAAGCATGATGCCCAAACCTGCCCCAAATGGGACAAAATTTGTACCACGGCATGTTGATGCCGCTCCATGATAGCATGCCAAGTTTCATGAATTTCATACGAGTTTTGGATTTACTAGAATTTAAAAACAAGGCATCTCAATGTTATGCCGGCAATCAATGGTGCCATGGTGTTTGAAATTCATTCTCATTTCTTGCATGGGACATAAGCATGCACCCAAGGACACATATTTGATTTTTCAACCAATTTATATGCACTGGAGCATGCGCATGTAGTTCACATTTGAATGATGCACATAAATGCATTGAAAACTCAGCTAATGCAAAAAAATGTCCAAACGAACCCCGAAAAATCACAAAAATTCACACAACACTCCTGTCGTTCTATGTTGACACGAGAAAAAAAACTTGAAAGCAATAAGAGGCAATGGATATCGTTTTGTGCCTGAAGGTGGGACGTTACATACCGAAAACCATCATGCTTGTTGTGAGAAGCTCCGGTTTGTGAGGAGCATATACCCAAACCTACCCCAAATGGGACAAAATTTGTACCACGCATGTTGATGCCGCTCCATGAAAGAATGCCAAGTTTCATGAATTTCAGACGAGTTTTGGATTTACTAGAATTTAAAACCGGCATCTCAATGTTTTGCCGGCAATCATCAGTGCCATGCTGTTTGAAACTCATTCCCATTTCTTGCATGGGCCTAAGCATGCACCCAAGGACACAAATTTGATTTTTCAACCAATTTATATGCACTGGAGCATGCGCATGTAGTTCAAATTTGAATTATGCACATAAATGCATTGAAAACTCAGTTAATGCATAAAAATGTCCAAACGAACCCCGAAAAATCACAAAAAATCACACAACACTCCTGTTGTTGCATGTTGACACGAGAAAAAAAACTTGAAAGCAATAAGAGGCAATGGATATCGTTTCATCCCCAAAGGTGGGACGTTCCCTACCGACAAAGCATCATGCTTGTTGTGACAAGCTCCGGTTTGTGAGAAGCATATACCCAAACCTGCCCCAAATGGGACAAAATTTGTACCACGACATGTTTATGCCGATCCATGATAGCATGCCAAGTTTCATGAATTTCATACGAGTTTTCGATTTACTAGAATTTGAAAACCAGGCATCTCAATGTTATGCTGGCAATCAACGGTGCCATGGTGTTTGAAATTCATTCCCATTTCTTGCATGGGACCTAGGCATGCACCCAAGGACACAGGTTTGATTTTTCAACCAATCTATATGCACTGGAGCATGCGCATGTTGTTCAAATTTGAATGATGCACATAAAATCATAAATGCATTGAAAACTCAGTTAATGCATAAAAATGTCCAAACGAACCCTGAAAAATCACAAAAATTCACACAATACTCCTGTTGTTCTATGTTGACACAAGAAAAAAACTTCAAAGCAATAAGAGGCAATGGATATCGTTTCGTCCCCAAAGGTGGGGCGTTCCCTACCGAAAACCATCGTGCTTGTTGTGAGAAGCTCCGGTTTGTGAGAAGCATATACCCAAACCTGCCCCAAATGGGACAAAATTTGTACCACGGCATGTTGATGCCGCTCCATGATAGCATGCCAAGTTTCATGAATTTTAGACGAGTTTTGGATTTACTAGAATTTAAAAACCAGGCATCTCAATGTTTTGCCGGCAATCAACGGTGCCATGGTGTTTGAGATTCATTCCTATTTCTTGCATGGGACCTAAGCATGCACCAAAGGACACAGATTTAATTTTTCAACCAATTTATATGCACTGGAGCATGTGCATGGAGTTCAAATTTGAATTATACACATAAAATCATAAATGCGTTGAAAACTCAGTTAATGCATAAAAATGTCCAAACGAACCCCGAAAAATCACAAAAATTCAAAAAACACTCCTGTTGTTCTATGTTGAGACGAGAAAAAAACTTGAAAGCAATAAGCAGCAATGGATATCGATTGGTCCCCAAAGGTGGGACGTTCCCTACCGAAATTCGTCATGCTTGTTGTGAGAAGCTCCGGTTTGTGACAAGCATATACCAAAACCTGCCCCAAATAGGAAAAAATTTGTACCATGGCATGCTGATGCCGCTCCATGATAGCATGCCAAGTTTCATGAATTTTAGACGAGTTTTGGATTTACTAGAATTTAAAAACCAGGCATCTCAATGTTTTGCCGGCAATCAACGGTATCATGGTGTTTGAGATTCATTCCTATTTCTTGCATGGAACCTAAGCATGCACCCAAGGACACAGATTTGATTTTTCAACCAATTTATATGCATTGGAGCATGTGCATGGAGTTCAAATTTGAATTATACACATAAAATCATAAATGCATTGAAAACTCACTTAATGCATAAAAATGTCCAAACGAACCCCGAAAAATTCACACAACACTCCTGTTGTTCTATGTTGACACGAGAAAAAAATTGAAAGCAATAAGCAGCAATGGATATCGTTTTGTCCCCAAAGGTGGGACGTTCCCTACCGAAATCCGTCATGCTTGTTGTGAGAAGCTCCGGTTTGTGACAAGCATATACCAAAACCTGCCCCAAATAGGACAAAATTTGTACCATGGCATGTTGATGCCGCTCCATGATAGCATGCCAAGTTTCATGAATTTCATACGAGTTTTGGATTTACTAGAATTTAAAAACCAGGCATCTCAATGTTATGCCGGCAATCAACGGTACCATGGTGTTTGAAATTCATTCCCATTTCTTGCATGGGACCTAGGCATGCACCCAAGGACACAGATTTGATTTTTCAACCAATTTATATGCACTGGAGCATGCGCATGTAGTTCAAATTTGAATGATGCACATAAAATCATAAATGCATTGAAAACTCACTTAATGCATAAAAATGTCCAAACCAACCCCGAAAAATCACAAAAATTCACACAACACTCCTGTTGTTCTATGTTGACGCGAGAAAAAAACTTCAAAGCAGTAAGAGGCAACGGATATCGTTTCGTCCCCAAAGGTGGGACGTTCCCTACCGAAAACCATCGTGCTTGTTGTGAGCAGCTCCGGTTTGTGAGAAGCATATACCCAAACCTGCCCCAAATGCGACCAAATTTGTACCACGGCATGTCCATGCCGCTCCATGATAGCATGCCAAGTTTCATGAATTTTAGATGAGTTTTGGATTTACTAGAATTTAAAAACCAGGCATCTCAATGTTTTCCCGGCAATCAACGGTGCCATGGTGTTTGAGATTCATTCCTATTTCTTGCATGGGACCTAAGCATGCACCAAAGGACACAGATTTGATTTTTCAACCAATTTATATGCACTGGAGCATGTGCACGGAGTTCGAATTTGAATTATACACATAAAATCATAAATGCGTTGAAAACTCAGTTAATGCATAAAAATGTCCAAACGAACCCTGAAAAATCAGAAAAATTCACACAACACTCCTGTTGTTCTATGTTGACACGAGATAAAACTTCAAAGCAATATGAGGCAATGGATATCGTTTCGTCCCCGAAGGTGGGACTTTCCCTACCGAAAACCATCATGCTTGTTGCGAGAAGCTCCGGTTTGTGAGAAGCATATACCCAAACCTGCCCCAAATGGGAAAAAAAATTGTACCAGGGCATGTTGATGCCGCTCCATGATAGCATGCCAAGTTTCATGAATTTCATATGAATTTTGAATTTACTAGAATTTAAAAACCAGGCATCTCAATGTTATGCCGGCAATCAACGGTGCCATGGTGTTTGAAATTCATTCCCATTTCTTGAATGGGACATAAGCATGCACCCAAGGACACAGATTTGATTTTTCAACCAATTTATATGCAGTGGAGCATGCGCATGTAGTTCAAATTTGAATTATTCACATAAATGCATTGAAAACTCAGCTAATGCATAAAAATGTCCAAACTAACCCCGAAAAATCACAAAAATTCACACAACACTCCTGTTGTTTTATGTTGACATGAGAAAAAAACTTCAAAGCAATAAGAGGCAATGGATATCGTTTCGTCCCTGAAGGTGGGACGTTCCCTACCGAAAACCATCATGCTTGTTGTGATAAGCTCCGGTTTGTGAGAAGCAAATGGGACAAAATTTGTACCACGGCATGTTGATGCCGCTCCATGATAGCATGCCAAGTTTCATGAATTTCATACGAGTTCTGGATTTACTAGAATTTAAAAACTAGGCATCTCAATGTTATGCCGGCAATCAACGGTGCCATGGTGTTTGAAATTCATTCTCATTTCTTGCATGGGACATAAGCATGCACCCAAGGACACATATTTGATTTTTCAACCAATTTATATGCACTGGAGCATGCGCATGTAGTTCACATTTGAATGATGCACATAAATGCATTGAAAACTCAGCTAATGCATAAAAATGTCCAAACGAACCCCGAAAAATCAAAAAAATTCACACAACACTCCGGTCGTTCTATGTTGACACGAGAAAAAAACTTGAAAGCAATAAGAGGCAATGGATATCGTTTTGTCCCCAAAGGTGGGACGTTCCCTACCGAAAACCATCGTGCTTGTTGTGAGAAGCTCCGGTTTGTGAGAAGCATATACCCAAACCTGCCCCAAATGGGACAAAATTTGTACCACGGCATGTTGATGCCGCTCCATGATAGCATGCCAAGTTTCATGAATTTCAGAAGAGTTTTGGATTTACTAGAATTTAAAAACCAGGCATCTCAATGTTTTGCCGGCAATCAACACTGCCATGGTGTTTGAAATTCATTCCCATTTCTTGCATGGGCCTAAGCATGCACCCAAGGACACTGATTTGATTTTTCAACCAATTTATATGCACTGCAGCATGCGCATGTAGTTCAAATTTGAATTGTGCACATAAATGCATTGAAAACTCAGTTAATGCATAAAAATGTCCAAACGAACCCTGAAAAATCACAAAAATTCACACAACACTCCTGTTGTTCTATGTTGACACGAGAAAAAACTTCAAAGCAATAAGAGGCAATGGATATCGTTTCGTCCCCGAAGGTGGGACTTTCCCTACCGAAAACCATCATGCTTGTTGTGAGAAGCTCCGGTTTGTGGGAAGCATATACCCAAACCTGCCCCAAATGGGACAAAATTTGTACCACGGCATGTTGATGCCGCTCCATGATAGCATGCCAAGTTTCATGAATTTCATACAAGTTTTGGATTTACTAGAATTTAAAAACCAGGCATCTCAATGTTATGCCGGCAATCAACGGTGCCATGGTGTTTGAAATTCATTCCCATTTCTTGCATGGGACATAAGCATGCACCCAAGGACACATATTTGATTTTTCAACCAATTTATATGCAGTGGAGCATGCGCATGTAGTTCAAATTTAAATTATTCACATAAATGCATTGAAAACTCAGCTAATGCATAAAAATGTCCAAACTAACCCCAAAAAATCACAAAAAATCACACAACACTCCTGTTGTTCTATGTTGACACGAGAAAAAAAACTTCAAAGCAATAAGATGTAACATCCCAAATTTTCAATTTGGAATGTTATACATAGATCATCATTTGCATATCATGTTTTGTTGCATTTTGACAAATCCTCGATAAATCCTAAGCAACTCAAGGACCCTCGGAGAGAGTTGGGGATTTTCTCGAATTTTCTTATTTGATTTTTTTCAAACGAGGATTGGGATCTTAATTATTTTTCTCTCCGGAAAAATATTTCATTTTGATAAACGAGAGGAGAAAATATGACTTCTCCAAAACAATTGAAATACTGGAGGAAAAATGTTAAAATCATTATTTGGAATTTATCGGATTTTATTTGCAATTTTTATTGCATTTAAAAATATGCATGTTTTCAAAATATTTATTTTTTATTCTAAAAATGTTCACCCTATTCTAGATTTTCTAACTAGACGGGAAAAATTTATTTCATATTTTTCTGATTTTTATTTATTTTTCTATGCAATATTTTCCGCGGAACTTATTTTAAAAAAAATAGCGCCCGCTCCGGCTGGGCCGAGCCCAACCGAGCCCGCCCGCGCTCTCCTTTTTCCCCACGACGCCGCCGGAGTCTGGGAGCGCCACGGGAGCCGCCGCCGCCTCGGTGCCCCCTTCCCCAAGCCGGAGCACCCCCCCCCCCCCGTTTTCGCCATCACCGCCGCCGGAAGAGCCGCCCGCCGCCGCCGCATCTAGCCCCCGCCGCCGCCGCCGCTTTTGCCTCGCCGCCCGTCGCCGGAGCCCGCCCCCTCGCCGCCGGAGCCGCCTTTCCCCCGAGCCCCGCACCCCCGCCGCCCCTCGCGCCGAGCTCGAGCCCCGCCGGAGCCCCTCGCCGGAGAAGCCCGACGAGGTACTGCCCATTCGTGTTGACCGGTTTTTGAAAAAAAAACCTTTGTTTAAAAAAAAACCCTAGATCGGTTTTTTTTCGGTTTTCTTATTTTACGAGCGTTCACCGAACCGTTCGTTTTAACGAACGCGTTCGTCGGTTTTTCTCTGTTAACGAACGTCCGTTATTTAACCATTCGTCCGTTTTTCTTTTTCGACGGATTTTCTCGTTATTTTCTCAGATTCGATTTCTGATTGAATTTTCGAATCTGTTTAACTTTTCGCTCGTTTATCGGAATCAGGTGATTCAAGCGCCTAGAGTTTCGTCTCGAAATTCTCTTTCCGTTTAATCTACTCAAACAAGTTTTTGCTACAGTAAAATTTGACCTAGATCCAGATTAGCAAACGAAGTTTCTTTCTTTCGCCGTTTGACTTTCGTTGCTTCTTTCGAGTTGATTCTTTTTGCAAACCGGAGTTCTTAAGTTGAACTTTCTGGTTGGATCTTTCTTTCGAGTTTTACCTGTACATTAGATGAGTACTGATTGTATGCTTGTTTGTTTGCGATAGAGTATCCGGAGTGTGCCGCTTGTTACTTCGACTCGCTAGGTTTTGCGGATCATCAGCAAGGCAAGTAACACTTTGATCATACCCCGTTCATACCCAGTTTTATTGCATTAGATCTATTTCCTCAAACACCTTGCATGATTAGGATCTAATTAAACTGTGGGTATTGGGATGTAGTTGAGGTAGTACCTATTACCTGTTCTTTATCAAACCCATGGGAGTTACTTCTACGTTGCTTTTATTATTGCCATGCTATGCTCGTAGACGTGGATTGGGTTTGAGAGATATTCATGACAGATGTGAGTGTTTAATAATGGTTCAACTTAAGGTGGCAACTAAAACTCACATCTGGGTGGATTGAGGCACCTGGAGAACCCAGTGTTGTCTGTATGTATAAGGTCCGCCACCCAGGCTCAAAGGGATCATAAGAGCATGCTAGAAACTTCCGTGTGCAGCCGCAAGCTATTATGGGCTCTAGCATAGCTGAGTAGGTTACAGGATCTCTTGAAGAGGTGGACTAGCAGATGTAGGGGAAAGTAGGTGTACCGGTCCATCCAGAGTAGAGAGTGACTGTTTCTGAAAGACTGTGTCTCGGTCATCCGTTTCTCAAACATCATGTAGTGCGAGAACCAAGCGGAGGCGATCAAGTCTTGTGGGGAAAAGTGCACAAACCTCTGCAGAGTGTACAAACTGATCATGATTAGCCGTGTCCCCGGTTATGGACAACTTGAGTATCTAGTACCTGGATTATCATTTGAATCTCATCACCGTGATACTTATAATTAATTTTGTTGGGTTAATAATGATACTTAATTGGGATTGAGTTGGAGGTACCTTCTCAATGTTTCAACCACCATGATAGTTAAATAAAATTTATTCCTTTGCAGTAGGATAAAATTGGCTTTTCACAAAAATGTAACCATAGAGCCTTTCCACCAGCCATATATGCATATAGTATAGCATTATCATTGTTCATTGCTCTCTATGTGTTACTTTGCCAGCATATTCTATGTGCTGACCCGTTTCGGGCTGCAACGTTTCATGTTGCAGACTTTTCAGACGACGAGTAAGGAGCCTTAGGTCGTGGTCTTATACTCAGTGATGCCGCTGGAGTTGATGGACTCACTTTTCTTCCAAGTCTTCCGCTGTTATCGTTATTAGATGGCCTTAAGCCATGTTTATCATACTTATTCTCTTTGGAGATATTTGATGTAATAAGTGTGTGATTGCTACTCCGTTATAAATCCTCCATTTGTACTGTGCGTGTCAGCATTACTGATCCAGGGATGACACTGGTGCACAGCAGCACAGGCCATTTGAGGTCTGGTCGCTACAAAGTTGGTATCAGAGCACACGCTGACTATAGGACACGACCACTAAGCTTAAGCCCTAGAAAACTTCTCTCTTCTCATTTCTGACCCCTCTCCACTTTCTACTCTTTTAGGAATGGCGAATGCAAGGAGCAAGTCCATGCAACCAGATGAAGACACGCCATTTGGACGACATTTGAAGGAAGTCACCAAGTACTTGAACATAGGAATACCAAGCGTCACCGGAACCTGCAACGCTACATTACCTGAAGAGGAGAGCTGGAAGATTCAAGTTATTATTCCAGGAAGGATGTTTAGTGCCATGAGATTGGTTTTCGAAGCACCAACTTGGAGTTTAGGGAAGAGCATGGCCGCACACATCGCCATGGGACGCATTGGAGAAGTCTATCACCAGGAGCTTAAGGATACGATTTATCAAATTTGTGGACGTCGAGACGCGCAATGGGAGATGATCAAGACCAAGAAGGATGGATCAATTGCAGCTTTCATCCAGGAGCAAAATGAACACATTCGACGCCAGGAGAACCAGATATGCACGGACAAGGAAGAACTGAAGAAGGCATTCACGAAGATCAAGGAACTCCAAGAAGAACTCAAGACTACACGCAAAGACTATTTGGAAGAAATCAACGCACTAGTCGGGAAGATTGACGACCTGGAGAATAAGATTGGAGCATTCGTGAGAAATCCAGTGCCAAAAGCAGAAGTCGACGAATGCACTTGTCCGGATAACTACATCATCATCGACGACACCGACTCGGAACCAAGTGAAGGCGAATGGATTGATGAAGCTGGAGCAGACATCATGGAGTCTTCAACGGATCAGAATTTTTAGTAGACTACCATATCAGTAGTAGTTTTCCCCCATTTAGTAGTATAGTTCAAGCACTTTGTAACGTTAGTTAGATCGATTGTTTTGCCTTGTTTGGATTGATTGAGTGATATTGATTGAATTTGTCTCATGAGCATATGGGTAGTGTTTTCTCTCTAGACCTCATTCTATTCTTAATTCTCATATTTTCTAAACCTATCAGATGCCTCCGAGACGCGACCCCGGATTTGTTTTCCCGCCAGAGATCACCCAGTAGATTCAGCAACAGAATGCCTTGATGCAAGTGTTAGTTCAGAACCAAGGCAACAACAACAACAACAACAACAACAACAACCCACCGCCACCACCACCTGTTGACCACTTAGCCCGTTTCTTAAGGCTAAACCCGCCAGTGTTTTCCAGTAGCACCGAGCCGATTGTTGCAGATGATTGGCTCCGCAAAGTTGGAAGGGAGTTGACCACTGCAGGATGCACAGATGCGGAAAGAGTGCGTTTTGCCGCACATCAGCTTGATGGACCCGCAGCATCATGGTGGGAGAATTATACAGCCACGCACCCTATTGACACTGTCACATGGGACCAGTTTCAGCAAGCTTTCCGTACAGCTCATGTTTCAGCAGGAGCTATGGCTATGAAGAAGCGTGAGTTTCGCAACCTACGCCAAGGAGGACGCACCGTAGGCTAGTATGTGGAAGATTTCAGTAAGTTAGCACGTTATGCACCAGATGACGTTGCTACGGATGCAGCCAAGCAGGAGAAATTTCTGGAAGGATTGAATGATGAGCTGAGTATGCATTTGATGGTAGCAACTTTCAACAACTACCAGGAGCTGGTAGATAGAGCTCTCATGATTGAAGGGAAGCAACAGCAGATTGAAAACCGCAAGAGGAAGTATGGACAAGGGAAGTATAATTCTGGAGCCCAGCAGAAGCCAAGATTTACCCCGAAGCCGGGAGGACAGTTTCAGCATACCCATGGAGGAGGTAGTTCGCACAACCATAATGGCTCCAAGAATGGTAATGGGAATGGAGGAGGAAACGGACAGAACCGCACCCACCCATCTACCCCAACCAAGAGAGATCTAAGTCACATTACTTGTTTCAAGTGCCAGAAGACGGGACATTATGCAACTGATTGTCCCGAAGCCCATAATGGAAACGGCAATGGAAGCTCTGGGAAGAAGCCGAACCCGTTCAACAAAGGACATGTGAACCACGTGAGCGTGGAGGAGATTGAAGCTCAGCCTGATGCAGTAATAGGTAAGTTTTTGGTTAAGTCATTTACTGCAACTGTTCTTTTCGATACTGGTGCATCGCATTCATTCATATCAAGGGGATTCGTAAACAAGTTTAAGATGTCCACCCAAGTTCTCAAAAGCCCCATGTTAGTAACCTCGCCAGGGGCAGAGTATATGGCCACCCAAGGATGTTTTAAGATACCGTTGGCCATTGGAAGGCATGTATTCCCCTCAGATCTCATTGTTTTGGAATCACAAGGTTTGGATGTGATTTTAGGAATGGATTGGCTATCGTTGTAGGGAGGAAACATCGATTGTGCCAGCAAGACTATTTTGCTTACCACCCCGGAAGGAAAGAGGATCAAGTATGTATCGAGGCATATGCCGAAGAGGACTCAAGTGAATTCCTTATCAGGAGTTGTACAGGAGGAAGTACCAGTGGTGAAGGATTATCCGGATGTATTCCCAGAAGAATTGCCAGGCATGCCACCAGATAGAGACATTGAGTTTTTGATTGAACTTTTGCCAGGCACAGGGCCAATATCTAAGAGACCGTACAGGATGCCCGCAAAGGATTTGGAGGAAATTAAGAAGCAGATCAAGGAGTTACTGGATAAAGGCTATATTCGCCCAAGTTCGTCACCTTGGGGATCACCAGTACTTCTAGTGGAGAAGAAAGATGGATCACTAAGGATGGTTGTTGATTACCGAGGATTGAATGAAGTGACCATCAAAAACAAGTACCCACTGCCGATGATCAATGATTTGTTTGACCGCCTGCAAGGAGCTAAAGTATTTTCCAAGATCGATCTACGATCAGGATACCATCAGTTAAAGATTCGAGAGCAGGATATACCCAAGACAGCATTTACCACCAGATATGGATTGTATGAGTATACCGTTATGTCATTTGGACTGACTAACGCACCGGCCTATTTCATGAACCTGATGAACAAAGTGTTTATGGAGTTTTTGGATAAGTTCGTCATGGTGTTCATTGATGATATTTTAATCTTTTCCAAGGATGAAGAAGAGCATGAGGAGCATTTACGATTGGTACTTGAGAAGCTCAGGGAACATCAGTTATATGCCAAGTTCAACAAATGTGAGTTTTGGTTGAAAGAAGTTGGATTCCTTGGACATGTTATTTCTGGAGAAGGAATAGCAGTAGACCCTGCCAAGGTTGACACAGTGACAAGTTGGGAATCGCCCACTACAGTTGGAGAAATCCGGAGTTTTCTTGGACTCGCAGGATACTACCGGAGATTTATCGAGAATTTCTCAAGGATTGCTAAGCCCATGACTGAGCTATTGAAGAAGGACACCAAATTTAATTGGACTGAGGAATGTGAAGCTAGTTTCCAAGAGTTGAAGAAACGATTGGTTACCTCACCCGTGTTGATTCTGTCAGATCAACGCAAGGATTTTGAAGTTTATTGCGACGCTTCTCGTCGAGGACTTGGAGCAGTGCTTATGCAGGAAGGAAGAGTTGTTTTGTATGCTTCACGACAACTTAAAACCCATGAGAAGAATTATGCTACGCATGATTTGGAATTAGCAGCTGTGGTGCATGCATTGAAGACATGGAGACATTTTCTCATCGGAAACCATTGTGAGGTGTACACGGATCACAAGAGTTTGAAGTACATTTTCACGCAGAAGGAGTTAAACCTCAGACAGAGGAGATGGTTGGAGCTCATCAAAGACTATGATATGAGATTGAACTATCACCCCGGAAAGGCTAACGTAGTAGCAGACGCGTTGAGCCGCAAGAGTCATGTCAACACCCTCATGACAGGAGAGTTACCTCAGGAGTTAGCCGAGGACTTACGCGAGCTATGTTTGGAAATAGTCCCAAGAGGCTATTTAGCGACATTGGAGATTCAGTCTACCTTGATGGAAAAGATCAGAGAAGCTCAGAAGTCAGACAGGGAGATTGAAGAGATAAAGGAGAAGATGAGCAAAGGAAAAGCCAAGGGATTTCGTGGGGATGAGCACGATACCTTATGGTTCGAGGACCGCGTATATGTGCCAAATGATCCGGAGATCAGGAAGTTGATTTTGCAAGAAGCCCATGACTCACCGTACTCAATTCACCCAGGGAATACCAAGATGTATTTGGATTTGAAGAATACTTTCTGGTGGACCGGAATGAAGAAGGATATTGCGGAGTTTGTAGCAGTTTGTGATGTATGTCAGAGAGTGAAGGCAGAGCATCAGAAGCCAGCAGGATTGCTACAGCCATTGCCGATACCCGAATGGAAGTGGGATAAGATAGGCATGGATTTTATCACAGGATTACCCAGGACCCGTTGAGGCTATGACTCGATATGGGTTGTAGTCGATCGTTTGACGAAAGTGGCTCATTTCATTCCAGTGAAAACCACTTACACCAGCGCTAAGTTGGCAAAGATATACATGACCAGGATAGTATGTTTGCATGGAGTTCCGAGGACCATTGTATCAGACAGAGGAACCCAGTTTACCTCGAAGTTTTGGAAGCAGTTACATGAAACGTTGGGAACCAGGCTGGAATTTAGTACAACATTTCATCCGCAGACAGATGGACAGACCGAGAGAGTCAACCAGATTTTGGAGGACATGTTGAGAGCATGCGCGCTAGATTATGGATCAAGTTGGGACGACAATTTGCCATATGCGGAGTTTTCTTATAACAACAGTTATCAAACCAGTTTGAAGATGGCCCCTTTCGAAGCTTTGTACGGAAGGAGGTGTAGAACACCGTTGTTATGGGACGAAGTTGGAGATCGTCAGTTGTTTGGACCAGATTTGATTAAGGAGTCTGAACAGAAAGTGAAGTTGATTCGCGATAGGCTCAAGGTAGCCCAGTCTAGGCAGAAGAGTTATGCTGATTCTAAACGAAAGGAGACAGTTCACGAAATCGGAGACAGAGTGTATCTTCGAGTATCACCACTTCGAGGAGTGAAGCGCCTTGGAGTTAAGGGAAAGTTAGCGCCTCGTTTTATCGGACCATACAGAGTGTTGGAACGTATGGGAGAAGTTGCCTACAAGCTGGAATTGCCCGATGGATTGTCTGAAGTTCATGATGTATTTCATGTTTCGCAGTTGAAGAAGTGCCACGCAGAGATGGCTGAGATACCGCTGAGAGATACTGTGCCACTGGAAGCAATTCAGTTGGAAAGTGATTTGACTTATGAGGAGAAACCAGTGAAGATTCTCGAGTATGCCAGCCGAGTTACCCGCAGCAAGGTTATCAAGCTTTGCAAAGTTCAGTGGAGTCACCACACAGAAGATGAGGCCACCTGGGAGCGAGAGGAAGATCTACGGAAAAACCACTCCCACCTGTTTTCTAGCCAACCCGAATCTCGAGGGCGAGATTCATCTTAAGGAGGGTAGGTTTGTAACATCCCAAATTTTCAATTAGGAATGTTATACATAGATCATCATTTGCATATCATGTTTTGTTGCATTTTGACAAATCCTCGATAAATCCTAAGCAACTCAAGGACCCTCGGAGAGAGTTGGGGATTTTCTCGAATTTTCTTATTTGATTTTTTTCAAACGAGGATTGGGATCTTAATTATTTTTCTCTCCGGAAAAATATTTCATTTTGATAAATGAGAGGAGAAAATATGAATTCTCCAAAACAATTGAAATACTGGAGGAAAAATGTTAAAATCATTATTTGGAATTTATCGGATTTTATTTGCAATTTTTATTGCATTTAAAAATATGCATGTTTTCAAAATATTTATTTTTGATTTTAAAAATGTTCACCCTATTCTCGATTTTCTAACTAGACGGGGAAAATTTATTTCATATTTTTCTGATTTTTACTTATTTTTCTATGCAATATTTTTCGTGGAACTTATTTAAAAAAAAATAGCGCCCGCGCCGGCTGGGCCGAGCCCAACCGAGCCCGCCCGTGCTCTCCTTTTTCCCCACGACGCCGCCGGAGTCCGGGAGCGCCACGGGAGCCGCCGCCGCCTCGGTGCCCCCTTCCCCAAGCCGGAGCACCCCCCTCCATATATACCCCCTCCCCCCGTTTTCGCCATCACCGCCGCCGGAAGAGCCGCCCGCCGCCGCCGCATCTAGCCCCCGCCGCCGCCGCCGCTTTTGCCTCGCCGCCCGTCGCCGGAGCCCGCCCCCTCGCCGCCGGAGCCGCCTTTCCCCCGAGCCCCGCACCCCCGCCGCCCCTCGCGCCGAGCCCGAGCCCCGCCGGAGCCCCTCGCCGGAGAAGCCCGACGAGGTACTGCCCGTTCGTGTTGACCGGTTTTTGAAAAAAAAGCCTTTGTTTTTTTAAAAAAAAACCCTAGATCATTTTTTTTGGTTTTCTTATTTTACGAGCGTTCACCGAACCGTTCGTTTTAACGAACGCGTTCGTCGGTTTTTCTCTGTTAACGAACGTCCGTTATTTAACCGTTCGTCCATTTTTCTTTTTCGACGGATTTTCTCGTTATTTTCTCAGATTCGATTTCTGATCGAATTTTCGAATCTGTTTAACTTTTCGCTCGTTTATCGGAATCAGGTGATTCAAGCGCCTAGAGTTTCGTCTCGAAATTCTCTTTCCGTTTAATCTACTCAAACAAGTTTTTGCTACAGTAAAATTTGACCTAGATCCAGATTAGCAAACGAAGTTTCTTTCTTTCGCCGTTTGACTTTCGTTGCTTCTTTCGAGTTGATTCTTTTTGCAAACCGGAGTTCTTAAGTTGAACTTTCTGGTTGGATCTTTCTTTCGATTTTTACCTGTACATTAGATGAGTACTGATTGTATGCTTGTTTGTTTGCGATAGAGTATCTGGAGTGTGCCGCTTGTTACTTCGACTCGCTAGGTTTTGCGGATCATCAGCAAGGCAAGTAACACTTTGATCATACCCCGTTCATACCCAGTTTTATTGCATTAGATCTATTTCCTCAAACACCTTGCATGATTAGGATCTAATTAAACTGTGGGTATTGGGATGTAGTTGAGGTAGTACCTATTACCTGTTCTTTATCAAACCCATGGGAGTTACTTCTACGTTGCTTTTATTATTGCCATGCTATGCTCGTAGACGTGGATTGGGTTTGAGAGATATTCATGACAGATGTGAGTGTTTAATAATGGTTCAACTTAAGGTGGCAACTAAAACTCACATCTGGGTGGATTGAGGCACCTGGAGAACCCAGTGTTGTCTGTATGTATAAGGTCCGCCACCCAGGCTCAAAGGGATCATAAGATTGTTCATGCTAGAAACTTCCGTGTGCAGCCGCAAGATATTATGGGCTCTAGCATAGCTGAGTAGGTTACAGGATCTCTTGAAGAGGTGGACTACCAGATGTAGGGGAAAGTAGGTGTACCGGTCCATCCAGAGTAGAGAGTGACTGTTTCTGAAAGACTGTGTCTGGGTCATCCGTTTCTGAAACATCATGTAGTGCGAGAACCAAGCGGAGGCGATCGAGTCTTGTGGGAAAAGCGCACAAACCTCTGCAGAGTGTACAAACTGATCATGATTAGCCGTGTCCCCGGTTATGGACAACTTGAGTATCTAGTACCTGGATTATCATTTGAATCTCATCACCGTGATACTTATAATTAATTTTGTTGGGTTAATAATGATACTTAATTGGGATTGAGTTGGAGGTACCTTCTCAATGTTTCAACCACCATCATAGTTAAATAAAATTTATTCCTTTGCAGTAGGATAAAATTGGCTTTTCGCAAAAATGTAACCATAGAGCCTTTCCACCAGCCATATATGTATATAGTATAGCATTATCATTGTTCATTGCTCTCTATGTGTTACTTTGCCAGCATATTCTATGTGCTGACCCGTTTTGGGCTGCAACGTTTCATGTTGCAGACTTTTCAGACGATGAGTAAGGAGCCTTAGGTCGTGGTCTTATACTCAGTGATGCCGCTGGAGTTGATGGACTCACTTTTCTTCCAAGTCTTCCGAAGTTATCGTTATTAGATGGCCTTAAGCCATGTTTATCATACTTATTCAATTTGGAGATATTCGATGTAATAAGTGTGTGATTGCTACTCTGTTATAAATCCTCCATTTGTACAGTGCGTGTCAGCATTACTGATCCAGGGATGACACTGATGCACAGCAGCACAGGCCATTTGAGGTCTGGTCGCTACATAAGAGGCAATGGATATCGTTTTGTCCCCAAAGGTGGGACGTTCCCTACCGAAAACCATCGTGCTTGTTGTGAGAAGCTCCGGTTTGTGAGAAGCATATACCCAAACCTACCCCAAATGCGACAAAATTTGTACCACGGCATGTTGATGCCCCTCCATGATAGCATGCCAAGTTTCATGAATTTTAGACGAGTTTTGGATTTACTAGAATTTAAAAACCAGGCATCTCAATGTTTTGCCGGCAATCAACGGTGCCATGGTGTTTGAGATTCATTCCTATTTCTTGCATGGGACCTAAGCATGCACCCAAGGACACAGATTTGATTTTTCAACCAATTTATATGCACTGGAGCATGTGCATGGAGTTCAAATTTGAATTATACACATAAAATCATAAATGCGTTGAAAACTCAGTTAATGCATAAAAATGTCCAAACGAACCCCGAAAAATCACAAAAATTCACACAACACTCCTGTTGTTCTATGTTGACACGAGAAAAAACTTCAAAGCAATAAGAGGCAATGGATATCGTTTCGTCCCCGAAGGTGGGACTTTCCCTACCGAAAACCTTCATGCTTGTTGCGAGAAGCTCCGGTTTGTGAGAAGCATATACCCAAACCTGCCCCAAATGGGACAAAATTTGTACCACGGCATGTTGATGCCGCTCCATGATAGCATGCCATGTTTCATGAATTTCATACGAGTTTTGGATTTACTAGAATTTAAAAACCAGGCATCTCAATGTTATGCCGGCAATCAACGGTGCCATGGTGTTTGAAATTCATTCCCATTTCTTGCATGGGACATAAGCATGCACCCAAGGACACAGATTTGATTTTTCAACCAATTTATATGCAGTGGAGCATGCGCATGTAGTTCAAATTTGAATTATTCACATAAATGCATTGAAAACTCAGCTAATGCATAAAAATGTCCAAACTAACCCCGAAAAATCACAAAAATTCACACAACACTCCTGTTGTTTTATGTTGACATGAGAAAAAAACTTCAAAGCAATAAGAGGCAATGGATATCGTTTCGTCCCTGAAGGTGGGACGTTCCCTACCGAAAACCATCATGCTTGTTGTGAGAAGCTCCGCTTTGTGAGAAGCATGATGCCCAAACCTGCCCCAAATGGGACAAAATTTGTACCACGGCATGTTGATGCCGCTCCATGATAGCAAGCCAAGTTTCATGAATTTCATACGAGTTTTGGATTTACTAGAATTTAAAAACCAGGCATCTCAATGTTATGCCGTCAATCAACGGTGCCATGGTGTTTGAAATTCATTCTCATTTCTTGCATGGGACATAAGCATGCACCCAAGGACACATATTTGATTTTTCAACCAATTTATATGCACTGGAGCATGCGCATGTAGTTCACATTTGAATGATGCACATAAATGCATTGAAAACTCAGCTAATGCATAAAAATGTCCAAACGAACCCCGAAAAATCACAAAAATTCACACAACACTCCTGTCGTTCTATGTTGACACGAGAAAAAAACTTGAAAGCAATAAGAGGCAATGGATATCGTTTCGCCCTGAAGGTGGACGTTCCATACCGAAAACCATCATGCTTGTTGTGAGAAGCTCCGGTTTGTGAGAAGCATATACCCAAACCTACCCCAAATGGGACAAAATTTGTACCACGCATGTTGATGCCGCTCCATGATAGCATGCCAAGTTTCATGAATTTCATACGAGTTTTGGATTTACTAGAATTTAAAAACCAGGCATCTCAATGTTATGCCGGTAATCAACAGTGCCATGGTGTTTGAAATTCATTCCCATTTCTTGCATGGGACATAAGCATGCACCCAAGGACACAGATTTGATTTTTCAACCAATTTATATGCAGTGGAGCATGCGCATGTAGTTCAAATTTGAATTATTCACATAAATGCATTGAAAACTCAGCTAATGCATAAAAATGTCCAAACTAACCCCGAAAAATCACAAAAATTCACACAACACTCCTGTTGTTTTATGTTGACATGAGAAAAAAACTTCAAAGCAATAAGAGGCAATGGATATCGTTTCGCCCTGAAGGTGGGACGTTCCATACCGAAAACCATCATGCTTGTTGTGAGAAGCTCCGGTTTGTGAGAAGCATATACCCAAACCTACCCCAAATGGGACAGAATTTGTACCACGCATGTTGATGCCGCTCCATGAAAGAATGCCAAGTTTCATGAATTTCAGACGAGTTTTGGATTTACTAGAATTTAAAACCAGGCATCTCAATGTTTTGCCAGCAATCATCAGTGCCATGGTGTTTGAAATTCATTCTCATTTCTTGCATGGGACCTAAGCGTGCACCCAAGGACACAGATTTGATTTTTCAACCTATTTATATGCACTGCAGCATGCGCATGTAGTTCAAATTTGAATTGTGCACATAAATGCATTGAAAACTCAGTTAATGCATAAAAATGTCCAAACGAACCCCGAAAAATCACAAAAATTCACACAACACTCCTGTTGTTCCATGTTGACACGACAAAAAAACTTGAAAGCAATAAGAGGCAATGGATATCGTTTCATCCCCAAAGGTGGGACGTTCCCTACCGAAAACCATCATGCTTGTTGTGAGAAGCTCCGGTTTGTGAGAAGCATATACCCAAACCTGCCCCAAATGGGACAAAATTTGTACCAGGACATGTTTATGCCGCTCCATGATAGCATGCCAAGTTTCATGAATTTCATACGAGTTTTCGATTTACTAGAATTTAAAAACCAGGCATCTCAATGTTATGCCGGCAATCAATGGTGCCATGGTGTTTGAAATTCATTCCCATTTCTTGCATGGGACCTAGGCATGCACCCAAGGACACAGATTTGATTTTTCAACCAATTTATCTGCACTGGAACATGCGCATGTAGTTCAAATTTGAATGATGCACATAAAATCATAAATGCATTGCAAACTCAGTTAATGCATAAAAATGTCCAAACGAACCCCGAAAAATCACAGAAATTCAAACAACACTCCTGTTGTTCCATGTTGACACGAGAAAAAAACTTGAAAGCAATAAGAGGCAATGGATATCGTTTCATCCCCAAAGGTGGGACGTTCCCTACCGAAAACCATCATGCTTGTTGTGAGAAGCTCCGGTTTGTGAGAAGCATATACCCAAACCTGCCCCAAATGGGACAAAATTTGTACCACGACATGTTTATGCCGCTCCATGATAGCATGCCATGTTTCATGAATTTCATACGAGTTTTCAATTTACTAGAATTTAAAAACCAGGCATCTCAATGTTATGCCGGCAATCAACGGTGCCATGGTGTTTGAAATTCATTCCCATTTCTTGCATGGGACCTAGGCATGCACCCAAGGACACAGATTTGATTTTTCAACCAATTTATATGTACTGGAGCATGCGCATGTAGTTCAAATTTGAATGATGCACATAAAATCATAAATGCATTGAAAATTCAGTTAATGCATAAAAATGTCAAAACGAACCCCGAAAAATCACAAAAATTCACACAACAGTCCTGTTGTTCTATGTTGACGCTAGAAAAAAACTTCAAAGCAATAAGAGGCAACGGATATCGTTTCGTCCCCAAAGGTGGGACGTTCCCTACCGAAAACCATCGTGCTTGTTGTGAGAAGCTCCGGTTTGTGCGAAACATATACCCAAACCTGCCCCAAATGCGACCAATTTTTTACCACGGCATGTTCATGCCGCTCCATGATAGCATGCCAAGTTTCATGAATTTTAGACGAGTTTTGGATTTACTAGAATTTAAAAACCAGGCATCTCAATGTTTTCCCGGCAATCAACGGTGCCATGGTGTTTGAGATTCATTCCTATTTCTTGCATGGGACCTAAGCATGCACCCAAGGACACAAATTTGATTTTTCAACCAATTTATATGCACTGGAGCATGTGCATGGAGTTCGAATTTGAATTATACACATAAAATCATAAATGCGTTGAAAACTCAGTTAATGCATAAAAATGTCCGAATGAACCATGAAAAATCAGAAAAATTCACACAACACTCCTGTTGTTCTATGTTGACACGAGAAAAAACTTCAAAGCAATAAGAGGCAATGGATATCGTTTCGTCCCCGAAGGTGGGACTTTCCCTACCGAAAACCATCATGCTTGTTGCGAGAAGCTCCGGTTTGTGAGAAGCATATACCCAAACCTGCCCCAAATGGGACAAAATTTGTACCACGGCATGTTGATGCCGCTCCATGATAGCACGCCAAGTTTCATGAATTTCATACGAATTTTGGATTTACTAGAATTTAAAAACCAGTCATCTCAATGTTATGCCGGCAATCAACGGTGCCATGGTGTTTGAAATTCATTCCCATTTCTTGCATGGGACATAAGCATGCACCCAAGGACACATATTTGATTTTTCAACCAATTTATATGCAGTGGAGCATGCGCATGTAGTTCAAATTTGAATTATTCACATAAATGCATTGAAAACTCAGCTAATGCATAAAAATGTCCAAACTAACCCCGAAAAATCACAAAAATTCACACAACACTCCTGTTGTTTTATGTTGACATGAGAAAAAAACTTCAAAGCAATAAGAGGCAATGGATATCGTTTCGTCCCTGAAGGTGGGACGTTCCCTACCAAAAACCATCATGCTTGTTGTGAGAAGGTCCGGTTTGGGAGAAGCAAATGGGACAAAATTTGTACCACGGCATGTTGATGCCGCTCCATGATAGCATGCCAAGTTTCATGAATTTCATACGAGTTCTGGATTTACTAGAATTTAAAAACTAGGCATCTCAATGTTATGCCGACAATCAACGGTGCCATGGTGTTTGAAATTCATTCTCATTTCTTGCATGGGACATAAGCATGCACCCAAGGACACATATTTGATTTTTCAACCAATTTATATGCACTGGAGCATGCACATGTAGTTCACATTTGAATGATGCACATAAATGCATTGAAAACTCAGCTAATGCATAAAAATGTCCAAACGAACCCCGAAAAATCACCAAAATTCACACAACACTCCTGTCGTTCTATGTTGACACGAGAAAAAGTCTTGAAAGCAATAAGAGGCAATGGATATCGTTTCGTCCCTGAAGGTGGGACTTTCCATACCGAAAACCATCATGCTTGTTGTGAGAAGCTCCGGTTTGTGAGAAGCATATACCCAAACCTGCCCCAAATGGGACAAAATTTGTACCACACATGTCGATGCCGCTCCATGAAAGAATGCCAAGTTTCACGAATTTCAGACGAGTTTTGGATTTACTAGAATTTAAAACAAGGCATCTCAATGTTTTGCCAGCAATCATCAGTGCCATGGTGTTTGAAATTCATTCCCATTTCTTGCATGGGCCTAAGCATGCACCCAAGGACACAGATTTGATTTTTCAACAGATTTATATGCACTAGAGCATGTGCATGTAGTTCAAATTTGAACTCTGCACATAAATGCATTGAAAACTCAGTTAATGCATAAAAATGTCCAAACGAACCCTGAAAAATCACAAAAATTCACACAACACTCCTGTTGTTCTATGTTGACATGAGTAAAAACTTCAAAGCAATAAGAGGCAATGGATATCGTTTCGTCCCCGAAGGTGGGACTTTCCCTACCGAAAACCATCATGCTTGTTGTGAGAAGCTCCGGTTTGTGAGAAGCATATACCCAAACCTGCCCCAAATGGGACAAAATTTGTACCACGGCATGTTGATGCCGCTCCATGATAGCATGCCAAGTTTCATGAATTTCATACGAGTTTTGGATTTACTAGAATTTAAAAACCAGGCATCTCAATGTTATGCCGGCAATCAACGGTGCCATGGTGTTTGAAATTCATTCCCATTTCTTGCATGGGACATAAGCATGCACCCAAGGACACAGATTTGATTTTTCAACCAATTTATATGCAGTGGAGCATGCGCATGTAGTTCAAATTTGAATTATTCACATAAATTCATTGAAAACTCAGCTAATGCATAAAAATGTCCAAACTAACCCCAAAAAATCACAAAAATTCACACAACACTCCTGTTGTTCTATGTTGACTTGAGAAAAAAACTTCAAAGCAATAAGAGGCAATGGATATCGTTTTCTCCCCAAAGGTGGGACGTTCCCTACCGAAAACCATCGTGCTTGTTGTGAGAAGCTCCGGTTTGTGAGAAGCATATACCCAAACCTGCCCCAAATGCGACAAAATTTGTACCACGGCATGTTGATGCCGCTCCATGATAGCATGCCAAGTTTCATGAATTTTAGACGAGTTTTGGATTTACTAGAATTTAAAAACCAGGCATCTCAATGTTTTGCCGGCAATCAACGGTGCCATGGTGTTTGAGATTCATTCCTATTTCTTGCATGGGACCTAAGCATGCACCCAAGGACACAGATTTGATTTTTCAACCAATTTATATGCACTGGAGCATGTGCATGGAGTTCAATTTTTAATTACACACATAAAATCATAAATGCGTTGAAAACTCAGTTAATGCATAAAAATGTCCAAACGAACCCTGGAAAATCACAAAAATTCACACAACACTCCTGTTGTTCTATGTTGACACGAGAAAAAACTTCAAAGCAATAAGAGGCAATGGATATCGTTTCGTCCCCGAAGGTGGGACTTTCCCTACCGAAAACCATCATGCTTGTTGCGAGAAGCTCCTGTTTGTGAGAAGCATATACCCAAACCTGCCCCAAATGTGACAAAATTTGTACCACGGCATGTTGATGCCGCTCCATGATAGCATGCCAAGTTTCATGAATTTCATACGAGTTTTGGATTTACTAGAATTTAAAAACCAGGCATCTCAATGTTATGCCGGTAATCAACAGTGCCATGGTGTTTGAAATTCATTCCCATTTCTTGCATGGGACATAAGCATGCACCCAAGGACACAGATTTGATTTTTCAACCAATTTATATGCAGTGGAGCGTGCGCATGTAGTTCAAATTTGAATTATTCACATAAATGCATTGAAAACTCAGCTAATGCATAAAAATGTCCAAACTAACCCCGAAAAATCACAAAAATTCACACAACACTCCTGTTGTTTTATGTTGACATGAGAAAAAAAACTTCAAAGCAATAAGAGGCAATGGATATCGTTTCGTCCCTGAAGGTGGGACGTTCCCTACCGAAAACCATCATGCTTGTTGTGAGAAGCTCCGCTTTGTGAGAAGCATGATGCCCAAACCTGCCCCAAATGGGACAAAATTTGTACCACGGCATGTTGATACCGCTCCATGATAGCATGCCAAGTTTCATGAATTTCATACGAGTTTTGGATTTACTAGAATTTAAAAACCAAGCATCTCAATGTTATGCCGGCAATCAACGGTGCCATGGTGTTTGAAATTCATTCTCATTTCTTGCATGGGACATAAGCATGCACCAAGGACACATATTTGATTTTTCAACCAATTTATCTGCACTGGAGCATGCGCATGTAGTTCACATTTGAATGATGCACATAAATGCATTGAAAACTCAGCTAATGCATAAAAATGTCCAAACGAACCCCGAAAAATCACAAAGATTCACACAACACTCCTGTCGTTCTATGTTGACACGAGAAAAAAACTTGAAATCAATAAGAGGCAATGGATATCGTTTTGTCCCTGAAGGTGGGACGTTCCATACCGTAAACCATCATGCTTGTTGTGAGAAGCTCCGGTTTGTGAGAAGCATATACCCAAACCTACCCCATATGGGACAAAATTTGTACCACGCATGTTGATGCCGCTCCATGAAAGAATGCCAAGTTTCATGAATTTCAGACGAGTTTTGGATTTACTAGAATTTAAAACCAGGCATCTCAATGTTTTGCCGACAATCATCAGTGCCATGGTGTTTGAAATTCATTCCCATTTCTTGCATGGGCCTAAGCGTGCACCCAAGGACACAGATTTGATTTTTCAACCAATTTATATGCACTGGAGCATGCGCATGTAGTTCAAATTTGAATTATGCACATAAATGCATTGAAAACTCAGTTAATGCATAAAAATGTCCAAACGAACCCCGAAAAATCACAAAAATTCACACAACACTCCTGTTGTTCCATGTTGACACGAGAAAAAAACTTCAAAGCAATAAGAGGTAATGGATATCGTTTCATCCCCAAAGGTGGGACGTTCCCTACCGAAAACCATCATGGTTGTTGTGAGAAGCTCCGGTTTGTGAGAAGCATATACCCAAACCTGCCCCAAATGGGACAAAATTTGTACCACGACATGTTTATGCCGCTCCATGATAGCATGCCAAGTTTCATGAATTTCATACGAGTTTTCGATTTACTAGAATTTAAAAACCAGGCATCTCAATGTTATGCCGGCAATCAACGGTGCCATGGTGTTTGAAATTCATTCCCATTTCTTGCATGGGACCTAGGCATGCACCCAAGGACACAGATTTGATTTTTCAACCGATTTATATGCACTGGAGCATGCGCATGTAGTTCAAATTTGAATGATGCACATAAAATCATAAATGCATTGAAAACTCAGTTAATGCATAAAAATGTCCAAACGAACCCCGAAAAATCACAAAAATTCACACAACACTCCTGTTGTTTTATGTTGACGCGAGAAAAAAACTTCAAAGCAATAAGAGGCAATGGATATCGTTTTGTCCCCAAAGGTGGGACGTTCCCTACCGAAAACCATCGTGCTTGTTGTGAGAAGCTCCGGTTTGTGAGAAGCATATACCCAAACCTGCCCCAAATGCGACAAAATTTGTACCACGGCATGTTGATGCCGCTCCATGATAGCATGCCAAGTTTCATGAATTTTAGACGAGTTTTGGATTTACTAGAATTTAAAAACCAGACATCTCAATGTTTTGCCGGCAATCAACGGTGCCATGGTGTTTGAGATTCATTCCTATTTCTTGCATGGGACCTAAGCATGCACCCAAGGACACAAATTTAATTTTTCAACCAATTTATATGCACTGGAGCATGTGCATGGAGTTCAAATTTGAATTATACACATAAAATCATAAATGCGTTGAAAACTCAGTTAATGCATAAAAATGTCCAAACGAACCCTGAAAAATCAGAAAAATTCACACAACACTCATGTTGTTCTATGTTGACACGAGAAAAAACTTCAAAGCAATAAGAGGCAACGGATATCGTTTCGTCCCCGAAGGTGGGACTTTCCCTACCGAAAACCATCATGCTTGATGCGAGAAGCTCCGATTTGTGAGAAGCATATACCCAAACCTGCCCCAAATGGGACAAAATTTGTACCACGTCATGTTGATGCCGCTCCATGATAGCATGCCAAGTTTCATGAATTTCATACGAGTTTTGGATTTATTAGAATTTAAAAACCAGGCATCTCAATGTTATGCCGGCAATCAACGGTGCCATGGTGTTTGAAATTCATTCCCATTTCTTGCATGAGACATAAGCATGCACCCAAGGACACAGATTTGATTTTTCAACCAATTTATATGCAGTGGAGCATGCGCATGTAGTTCAAATTGGAATTATTCACATAAATGCATTGAAAACTCAGCTAATGCATAAAAATGTCCAAACTAACCCCAAAAAATCACAAAAATTCACACAACACTCCTCTTGTTTTATGTTGACATGAGAAAAAAAACTTCAAAGCAATAAGAGGCAATGGATATCGTTTCGTCCCTGAAGGTGGGACGTTCCCTACCAAAAAACATCATGCTTGTTGTGAGAAGCTCCGGTTTGTGAGAAGCATGATGCCCAAACCTGCCCCAAATGGGACAAAATTTGTACCACGGCATGTTGATGCCGCTCCATGATAGCATGCCAAGTTTCATGAATTTCATACGAGTTCTGGATTTACTAGAATTTAAAAACCAGGCATCTCAATGTTATGCCGGCAAGCAACGGTGCCATGGTGTTTGAAATTTATTCTCATTTCTTTCATGGGACATAAGCATGCACCCAAGGACACATATTTGATTTTTCAACCAATTTATATGCACTGGAGCATGCGCATGTAGTTCACATTTGAATGATGCACATAAATGCATTGAAAACTCAGCTAATGCATAAAAATGTCCAAACGAACCCCGAAAAATCACAAAAATTCACACAACACTCCTGTCGTTCTATGTTGACACGAGAAAAAAACTTGAAAGCAATAAGAGGCAATGGATATCGTTTCGTCCCTGAAGGTGGGACGTTCCCTACCGAAAACCATCATGCTTGTTGTGAGAAGCTCCTGTTTGTGAGAAGCATGATTCCCAAACCTGCCCCGAATGGGACAAAATTTGTACCACGGCATGTTGATGCCGCTCCATGATAGCATGCCAAGTTTCATGAATTTCATACGAGTTTTGGATTTACTAGAATTTAAAAACCAGGCATCTCAATGTTATGCCGGCAATCAACGGTGCCATGGTGTTTGAAATTCATTCCCATTTCTTGCATGGGACATAAGCATGCACCCAAGGACACAGATTTGATTTTTCAACCAATTTATATGCAGTGGAGCATGCGCATGTAGTTAAAATTTGAATTATTCACAAAAATGCATTGAAAACTCAGTTAATGCATGAAAATGTCCAAACGAACCCCGAAAAATCACAAAAATTCACACAACACTCCTGTTGTTCTATGTTGACCCGAGAAAAAAACATCAAAGCAATAAGAGGCAATGGATATCGTTTCGCCCCCAAATGTGGGAGGTTCCCTACTGGAAACCATCATGCTTGTTGTGAGTAGCTCCAGTTTCTGAGAAGTATATACCGAAACCTGCCCCAAATGGGATAAAATTTGTACCCTGGCATGTTGATGCCGCTCCATGATAGGATGCCAAGTTTCATGAATTTCATACGAGTTGTGGATTTACTAGAATTTAAAAACGAGGCATCTCAATGTTTAGCCGGCAATCAACGGTGCCATGGTGTTTGAAATTCATTCTCATTTCTTGCATGGGACCTAAGCATGCACCCAAGGACACAGATTTGATTTTTCAACCAATTTATATGCAGTGGAGCATGCGCATGTAGTTCAAATTTGAATTATTCACATAAATGCAATGAAAACTCACTTAATGCATAAAATGTCCAAACGAACCCCGAAAAATCACAAAAAATCACAAGACACTCCTGTTGTTCCATGTTGACACAAGAAAAAAACATCAAAGCAATAAGAGGCAATGGATATCGTTTGTTCCCAAAGGTGGGACGTTCCCTACCGAAATCCATCATGCTTGTTGTGAGAAGCTCCGGTTTGTGAGAAGCATATACCCAAACCTGCCCCAAATGGGACAAAATTCGTACCACGGCATGTTGATGCCGCTCCATGATAGCATGCCAAGTTTCATGAATTTCATACGAGTTTTGGATTTACTAGAATTTAAAAACCAGGCATCTCAATGTTATGCCGGTAATCAACGGTGCCATGGTGTTTGAAATTCATTCCCGTTTCTTGCATGGAACCTAAGCATGCACCCAAGGACACATATTTGATTTTTCAACCAATTTATATGCACTGGAGTATGCACATGTAGTTCAAATTTGAAATATGCACATAAATGCATTGAAAACTCAGTTAATGCATAAAAATGTCCAAACAAATCCCGAAAAATCACAAAAATTCACACAACACTCCAATTGTTCTATGTTAACACAAGAAAAAAACTTGAAAGCAATAAGAGGCAATGGATATCGTTTCATCCGTGAAGGTGGGACGTTCCCTACCGAAAACCATCATGCTTGTTGGGAGAAGCTCCGGTTTGTGAGAAGCATGATGCCCAAACCTGCCCCAAATGGGACAAAATTTGTACCACGGCATGTTGATGCCGCTCCATGATAGCATGCCAAGTTTCATGAATTTCATACAAGTTCTGGATTTACTAGAATTTAAAAACCAGGCATCTCAATGTTATGCCGGCAAGCAACGGTGCCATGGTGTTTGAAATTCATTCTCATTTCTTGCATGGGACATAAGCATGCACCCAAGGACACATATTTGATTTTTCAACCAATTTAACCGTTCGTCTGTTTTTCTTTTTCGACGGATTTTCTCGTTATTTTCTCAGATTCGATTTCTGATCGAATTTTCGAATCTGTTTAACTTTTCGCTCGTTTATCGGAATCAGGTGATTCAAGCGCCTAGAGTTTCGTCTCGAAATTCTCTTTCCCTTTAATCTACTCAAACAAGTTTTTGCTACAGTAAAATTTGACCTAGATCCAGATTAGCAAACGAAGTTTCTTTCTTTCGCCGTTTGACTTTCGTTGCTTCTTTCGAGTTGATTCTTTTTGCAAACCAGAGTTCTTAAGTTGAACTTTCTGGTTGGATCTTTCTTTCGAGTTTTACCTGTACATTAGATGAGTACTGATTGTATGCTTGTTTGTTTGCGATAGAGTATCCGGAGTGTGCCGCTTGTTACTTCGACTCGCTAGGTTTTGCGGATCATCAGCAAGGCAAGTAACACTTTGATCATACCCAGTTTTATTGCATTAGATCTATTTCCTCAAACACCTTGCATGATTAGGATCTAATTAAACTGTGGGTATTGGGATGTAGTTGAGGTAGTACCTATTACCTGTTCTTTATCAAACCCTTGGGAGTTACTTCTACGTTGCTTTTATTATTGCCATGCTATGCTCGTAGACGTGGATTGGGTTTGAGAGATATTCATGACAGATGTGAGTGTTTAATAATGGTTCAACTTAAGGTGGCAACTAAAACTCACATCTGGGTGGATTGAGGCACCTGGAGAACCCAGTGTTGTCTGTATGTATAAGGTCCGCCACCCAGGCTCAAAGGGATCATAAGATTGTTCATGCTAGAAACTTCCGTGTGTAGCCGCAATCTATTATGGGCTCTAGCATAGCTGAGTAGGTTACAGGATCTCTTGAAGAGGTGGACTAGCAGATGTAGGGGAAAGTAGGTGTACCGGTCCATCCAGAGTAGAGAGTGACTGTTTCTGAAAGACTGTGTCTCGGTCATCCGTTTCTCAAACATCATGTAGTGCGAGAACCAAGCGGAGGCGATCGAGTCTTGTGGGGAAAAGTGCACAAACCTCTGCAGAGTGTACAAACTGATCATGATTAGCCGTGTCCCCGGTTATGGACAACTTGAGTATCTAGTACCTGGATTATCATTTGAATCTCATCACCGTGATACTTATAATTAATTTTGTTGGGTTAATAATGATACTTAATTGGGATTGAGTTGGAGGTACCTTCTCAATGTTTCAACCACCATGATAGTTAAATAAAATTTATTCCTTTGCAGTAGGATAAAATTGGCTTTTCACAAAAATGTAACCATAGAGCCTTTCCACCAGCCATATATGCATATATTATAGCATTATCATTGTTCATTGCTCTCTATGTGTTACTTTGCCAGCATATTCTATGTGCTGACCCGTTTCGGGCTGCAACGTTTCATGTTGCAGACTTTTCAGACGACGAGTAAGGAGCCTTAGGTCGTGGTCTTATACTCAGTGATGCCGCTGGAGTTGATGGACTCACTTTTCTTCCAAGTCTTCCGCTGTTATCATTATTAGATGGCCTTAAGCCATGTTTATCATACTTATTCTCTTTGGAGATATTCGATGTAATAAGTGTGTGATTGCTACTCTGTTATAAATCCTCCATTTGTACAGTGCGTGTCAGCATTACTGATCCAGGGATGACACTGGTGCACAGCAGCACAGGCCATTTGAGGTCTGTTCGCTACAAAGTTGGTATCAGAGCACACGCTGACTATAGGACACGACCACTAAGCTTAAGCCCTAGAAAACTTCTCTCTTCTCATTTCTGACCCCTCTCCAGTTTCTACTCTTTTAGGAATGGCGAATGCAAGGAGCAAGTCCATGCAACCAGATGAAGACACGCCATTTGGACGACATTTGAAGGAAGTCACCAAGTACTTGAACATAGGAATACCAAGCGTCACCGGAACCTGCAACGCTACATTACCTGAAGAGGAGAGCTGGAAGATTCAAGTTATTATTCCAGGAAGGATGTTTAGTGCCATGAGATTGGTTTTCGAAGCACCAACTTGGAGTTTAGGGAAGAGCATGGCCGCACACATCGCCATGGGACGCATTGGAGAAGTCTATCACCAGGAGCTTAAGGATACGATTTATCAAATTTGTGGACGTCGAGACGCGCAATGGGAGATGATCAAGACCAAGAAGGATGGATCAATTGCAGCTTTCATCCAGGAGCAGAACCAACACATTCGACGCCAGGAGAACCAGATATGCACGGACAAGGAAGAACTGAAGAAGGCATTCACGAAGATCAAGGAACTCCAAGAAGAACTCAAGACTACACGCGAAGACTATTTGGAAGAAATCAACGCACTAGTCGGGAAGATTGACGACCTGGAGAATAAGATTGGAGCATTCGTGAGAAATCCAGTGCCAAAAGCAGAAGTCGACGAATGCACTTGTCCGGATAAATACATCATCATCGACGACACCGACTCGGAACCAAGTGAAGGCGAATGGATTGATGAAGCTGGAGCAGACATCATGGAGTCTTCAACGGATCAGAATTTTTAGTAGACTACCATATCAGTAGTAGTTTTCCCCCATTTAGTAGTATAGTTCAAGCACTTTGTAACGTTAGTTAGATCGATTGTTTTGCCTTGTTTGGATTGATTGAGTGATATTGATTGAATTTGTCTCATGAGCATATGGGTAGTGTTTTCTCTCTAGACCTCATTCTATTCTTAATTCTCATCTTTTCTAAACCTATCAGATGCCTCCGAGACGCGACCCCGGATTTGTTTTCCCGCCAGAGATCACCCAGTAGATTCAGCAACAGAATGCCTTGATGCAAGTGTTAGTTCAGAACCAAGGCAACAACAGCAACAACAACCCACCGCCACCACCACCTATTGACCACTTAGCCCGTTTCTTAAGGCTAAACCCGCCGGTGTTTTCCAGTAGCACCGAGCCGATTGTTGCAGATGATTGGCTCCGCAAAGTTGGAAGGGAGTTGACCACTGCAGGATGCACAGATGCGGAAAGAGTGCGTTTTGCCGCACATCAGCTTGATGGACCCGCAGCATCATGGTGGGAGAATTATACAGCCACACACCCTATTGACACTGTCACATGGGACCAGTTTCAGCAAGCTTTCCGTACAGCTCATGTTTCAGCAGGAGCTATGGCTATGAAGAAGCGTGAGTTTCGCAACCTACGCCAAGGAGGACGCACCGTAGGCTAGTATGTGGAAGATTTCAGTAAGTTAGCACGTTATGCACCAGATGACGTTGCTACGGATGCAGCCAAGCAGGAGAAATTTCTGGAAGGATTGAATGATGAGCTGAGTATGCAGTTGATGGTAGCAACTTTCAACAACTACCAGGAGCTGGTAGATAGAGCTCTCATGATTGAAGGGAAGCAACAGCAGATTGAAAACCGCAAGAGGAAGTATGGACAAGGGAAGTATAATTCTGGAGCCCAGCAGAAGCCAAGATTTACCCCGAAGCCGGGAGGACAGTTTCAGCATACCCATGGAGGAGGTAGTTCGCACAACCATAATGGCTCCAAGAATGGTAATGGGAATGGAGGAGGAAACGGACAGAACCGCACCCACCCATCTACCCCAACCAAGAGAGATCTAAGTCACATTACTTGTTTCAAGTGCCAGAAGACGGGACATTATGCAACTGATTGTCCCGAAGCCCAAAATGGAAACGGCAATGGAAGCTCTAGGAAGAAGCCGAACCCGTTCAACAAAGGACATGTGAACCACGTGAGCGTGGAGGAGATTGAAGCTCAGCCTGATGCAGTAATAGGTAAGTTTTTGGTTAAGTCATTTACTGCAACTGTTCTTTTAGATACTGGTGCATCGCATTCATACATATCAAGGGGATTCGTAAACAAGTTTAAGATGTCCACCCAAGTTCTCAAAACCCCATGTTAGTAACCTCGCCAGGAGCAGAGTATATGGCCACCCAAGGATGTTTTAAGATACCGTTGGCCATTGGAAGGCATGTATTCCCCTCAGATCTCATTGTTTTGGAATCACAAGGTTTGGATGTGATTTTAGGAATGGATTGGCTATCGTTGTATGGAGGAAACATTGATTGTGCCAGCAAGACTATTTTGCTTACCACCCCGGAAGGAAAGAGGATCAAGTATGTATCCAGGCATATGCCGAAGAGGACTCAAGTGAATTCCTTATCAGGAGTTGTACAGGAGGAAGTACCAGTGGTGAAGGATTATCCGGATGTATTCCCAGAAGAATTGCCAGGCATGCCACCAGATAGAGACATTGAGTTTTTGATTGAACATTTGCCAGGCACAGGGCCAATATCTAAGAGACCGTACAGGATGCCCGCAAAGGATTTGGAGGAAATTAAGAAGCAGATCAAGGAGTTACTGGATAAAGGCTATATTCGCCCAAGTTCGTCACCTTGGGGATCACCAGTACTTCTAGTGGAGAAGAAAGATGGATCACTAAGGATGGTTGTTGATTACCGAGGATTGAATGAAGTGACCATCAAAAACAAGTACCCACTGCCGATGATCAATGATTTGTTTGACCGCCTGCAAGGAGCTAAAGTATTTTCCAAGATCGATCTACGATCAGGATACCATCAGTTAAAGATTCGAGAGCAGGATATACCCAAGACAGCATTTACCACCAGATATGGATTGTATGAGTATACCGTTATGTCATTTGGACTGACTAACGCACCGGCCTATTTCATGAACCTGATGAACAAAGTGTTTATGGAGTTTTTGGATAAGTTCGTCATGGTGTTCATTGATGATATTTTAATCTTTTCCAAGGATGAAGAAGAGCATGAGGAGCATTTACGATTGGTACTTGAGAAGCTCAGGGAACATCAGTTATATGCCAAGTTCAGCAAATGTGAGTTTTGGTTGAAAGAAGTTGGATTCCTTGGACATGTTATTTCTGGAGAAGGAATAGCAGTAGACCCTGCCAAGGTTGCCATAGTGACAAGTTGGGAATCGCCCACTACAGTTGGAGAAATCCGGAGTTTTCTTGGACTCGCAGGATACTACCGGAGATTTATCGAGAATTTCTCAAGGATTGCTAAGCCCATGACTGAGCTATTGAAGAAGGACACCAAATTTAATTGGACTGAGGAATGTGAAGCTAGTTTCCAAGAGTTGAAGAAACGATTGGTTACCTCACCCGTGTTGATTCTGTTAGATCAACGCAAGGATTATGAAGTTTATTGCGACGCTTCTCGTCGAGGACTTGGAGCAGTGCTTATGCAGGAAGGAAGAGTTGTTTCGTATGCTTCACGACAACTTAAACCCCATGAGAAGAATTATGCTACGCATGATTTGGAATTAGCAGCTGTGGTGCATGCATTGAAGACATGGAGACATTTTCTCATCGAAAACCATTGTGAGGTGTACACGGATCACAAGAGTTTGAAGTACATTTTCACGCAGAAGGAGTTAAACCTCAGACAGAGGAGATGGTTGGAGCTCATCAAAGACTTTGATATGAGATTGAATTATCACCCCGGAAAGGCTAACGTAGTAGCAGATGCGTTGAGCCGCAAGAGTCATGTCAACACCCTCATGACAGGAGAGTTACCTCAGGAGTTAGCCGAGGACTTACGCGAGCTATGTTTGGAAATAGTCCCAAGAGGCTATTTAGCGACATTGGAGATTCAGTCTACCTTGATGGAAAAGATCAGAGAAGCTCAGAAGTCAGACAGGGAGATTGAAGAGATAAAGGAGAAGATGAGCAAAGGAAAAGCCAAGGGATTTCGTGGGGATGAGCACGATACCTTATGGTTTGAGGACCGCGTATATGTGCCAAATGATCCGGAGATCAGGAAGTTGATTTTGCAAGAAGCCCATGATTCACCGTACTCAATTCACCCAGGGAATACCAAGATGTATTTGGATTTGAAGAATACTTTCTGGTGGACCGGAATGAAGAAGGATATAGCGGAGTTTGTAGCAGTTTGTGATGTATGTCAGAGAGTGAAGGCAGAGCATCAGAAGCCAGCAGGATTGCTACAGCCATTGCCGATACCCGAATGGAAGTGGGATAAGATAGGCATGGATTTTATCACAGGATTACCCAGGACCCGTTCAGGCTATGACTCGATATGGGTTGTAGTCGATCGTTTGACGAAAGTGGCTCATTTCATTCCAGTGAAAACCACTTACACCAGCGCTAAGTTGGCAAAGATATACATGACCAGGATAGTATGTTTGCATGGAGTTCCGAGGACCATTGTATCAGACAGAGGAACCCAGTTTACCTCGAAGTTTTGGAAGCAGTTACATGAAACGTTGGGAACCAGGCTGGAATTTAGTACAACATTTCATCCGCAGACAGATGGACAGACCGAGAGAGTCAACCAGATTTTGGAGGACATGTTGAGAGCATGCGCGCTAGATTATGGATCAAGTTGGGACGACAATTTGCCATATGCGGAGTTTTCTTATAACAACAGTTATCAAACCAGTTTGAAGATGGCCCCTTTCGAAGCTTTGTACGGAAGGAGGTGTAGAACACCGTTGTTATGGGACGAAGTTGGAGATCGTCAGTTGTTTGGACCAGATTTGATTAAGGAGTCTGAACAGAAAGTGAAGTTGATTCGCGATAGGCTCAAGGTAGCCCAGTCTAGGCAGAAGAGTTATGCTGATTCTAAACGAAAGGAGACAGTTCACGAAATCGGAGACAGAGTGTATCTTCGAGTATCACCACTTCGAGGAGTGAAGCGCCTTGGAGTTAAGGGAAAGTTAGCGCCTCGTTTTATCGGACCATACAGAGTGTTGGAACGTATGGGAGAAGTTGCCTACAAGCTGGAATTGCCCGATGGATTGTCTGAAGTTCATGATGTATTTCACGTTTCGCAGTTGAAGAAGTGCCACGCAGAGATGGCTGAGATACCGCTGAGAGATACTGTGCCACTGGAAGCAATTCAGTTGGAAAGTGATTTGACTTATGAGGAGAAACCAGTGAAGATTCTCGAGTATGCCAGCCGAGTTACCCGCAGCAAGGTTATCAAGCTTTGCAAAGTTCAGTGGAGTCACCACACAGAAGATGAGGCCACCTGGGAGCGAGAGGAAGATCTACGGAAAAACCACTCCCACCTGTTTTCTAGCCAACCCGAATCTCGAGGGCGAGATTCATCTTAAGGGGGGTAGGTTTGTAACATCCTAAATTTTCAATTTGGAATGTTATACATAGATCATCATTTGCATATCATGTTTTGTTGCATTTTGACAAATCCTCGATAAATCCTAAGCAACTCAAGGACCCTCGGAGAGAGTTGGGGATTTTCTCGAATTTTCTTATTTGATTTTTTTCAAACGAGGATTGGGATCTTAATTATTTTTCTCTCCGGAAAAATATTTCATTTTGATAAACGAGAGGAGAAAATATGACTTCTCCAAAACAATTGAAATACTGGAGGAAAAATGTTAAAATCATTATTTGGAATTTATCGGATTTTATTTGCAATTTTTATTGCATTTAAAAATATGCATGTTTTCAAATTATTTATTTTTGATTTAAAAAATGTTCACCCTATTCTAGATTTTCTAACTAGACGGGGAAAATTTATTTCATATTTTTCTGATTTTTATTTATTTTTCTATGCAATATTTTCAGTGGAACTTATTTAAAAAAAATAGCGCCCGCGCCGGCTGGGCCGAGCCCAACCGAGCCCGCCCGCGCTCTCCTTTTTCCCCACGACGCCGCCGGAGTCCGGGAGTGCCACAGGAGCCGCCGCCGCCTCGGTGCCCCCTTCCCCAAGCCGGAGCACCCCCCCTCCATATATACCCCCTCCCCCCCCGTTTTCGCCATCACCGCCGCCGGAAGAGCCGCCCGCCGCCGCCGCATCTAGCCCCCGCCGCCGCCGCCGCTTTTGCCTCGCCGCCCGTCGCCGGAGCCCGCCCCCTCGCCGCCGGAGCCACCTTTCCCCCGAGCCCCGCACCCCCGCCGCCCCTCGCGCCGAGCCCGAGCCCCGCCGGAGCCCCTCGCCGGAGAAGCCCGACGAGGTACTGCCCGTTCGTGTTGACCGGTTTTTGAAAAAAAAAACCTTTGTTTTTAAAAAAAAACCCTACATCGGTTTTTTTTCGGTTTTCTTATTTTACGAGCGTTCACGGAACCGTTCGTTTTAACGAACGCGTTCGTCGGTTTTTCTCTGTTAACGAACGTCCGTTATTTAACCGTTCGTCCGTTTTTCTTTTTCGACGGATTTTCTCGTTATTTTCTCAGATTCGATTTCTGATCGAATTTTCGAATCTGTTTAACTTTTCACTCGTTTATCGGAATCAGGTGATTCAAGCGCCTAGAGTTTCGTCTCGAAATTCTCTTTCCGTTTAATCTACTCAAACAAGTTTTTGCTATAGTAAAATTTGACCTAGATCCAGATTAGCAAACGAAGTTTCTTTCTTTCGCCGTTTGACTTTCGTTGCTTCTTTCGAGTTGATTCTTTTTGCAAACCGGAGTTCTTAAGTTGAACTTTCTGGTTGGATCTTTCTTCGAGTTTTACCTGTACATTAGATGAGTACTGATTGTATGCTTGTTTGTTTGCGATAGAGTATCCGGAGTATGCCGCTTGTTACTTCGACTCGCTAGGTTTTGCGGATCATCAGCAAGGCAAGTAACACTTTGATCATACTCCGTTCATACCCAGTTTTATTGCATTAGATCTATTTCCTCAAACACCTTGCATGATTAGGATCTAATTAAACTGTGGGTATTGGGATGTAGTTGAGGTAGTACCTATTACCTGTTCTTTATCAAACCCTTGGGAGTTACTTCTACGTTGCTTTTATTATTGCCATGCTATGCTCGTAGACGTGGATTGGGTTTGAGAGATATTCATGACAGATGTGAGTGTTTAATAATGGTTCAACTTAAGGTGGCAACTAAAACTCACATCTGGGTGGATTGAGGCACCTGGAGAACCCAGTGTTGTCTGTATGTATAAGGTCCGCCACCCAGGCTCAAAGGGATCATAAGATTGTTCATGCTAGAAACTTCCGTGTGCAGCCGCAAGCTATTATGGGCTCTAGCATAGCTGAGTAGGTTACAGGATCTCTTGAAGAGGTGGACTACCAGATGTAGGGGAAAGTAGGTGTACCGGTCCATCCAGAGTAGAGAGTGACTGTTTCTGAAAGACTGTGTCTGGGTCATCCATTTCTCAAACATCATGTAGTGCGAGAACCAAGCGGAGGCGATCGAGTCTTGTGGGGAAAAGTGCACAAACCTCTGCAGAGTGTACAAACTGATCATGATTAGCCGTGTCCCCGGTTATGGACAACTTGAGTATCTAGTACCTGGATTATCATTTGAATCTCATCACCGTGATACTTATAATAAATTTTGTTGGGTTAATAATGATACTTAATTGGGATTGAGTTGGAGGTACCTTCTCAATGTTTCAACCACCATGATATTTAAATAAAATTTATTCCTTTGCAGTAGGATAAAATTGGCTTTTCGCAAAAATGTAACCATAGAGCCTTTCCACCAGCCATATATGTATATAGTATAGCATTATCATTGTTCATTGCTCTCTATGTGTTACTTTGCCAGCATATTCTATGTGCTGACCCGTTTCGGGCTGCAACGTTTCATGTTGCAGACTTTTCAGACGATGAGTAAGGAGCCTTAGGTCGTGGTCTTATACTCAGTGATGCCGCTGGAGTTGATGGACTCACTTTTCTTCCAAGTCTTCCAAAGTTATCGTTATTAGATGGCCTTAAGCCATGTTTATCATACTTATTCAATTTGGAGATATTCGATGTAATAAGTGTGTGATTGCTACTCTGTTATAAATCCTCCATTTGTACAGTGCGTGTCACCATTACTGATCCAGGGATGACACTGGTGCACAGCAGCACAGGCCATTTGAGGTCTGGTCGCTACATAAGAGGCAATGGATATCGTTTTGTCCCCAAAGGTGGGACGTTCCCAACCGAAAACCATCGTGCTTGTTGTGAGAAGCTCCGGTTTGTGAGAAGCATATACCCAAACCTACCCCAAATGCGACAAAATTTGTACCACGGCATGTTGATGCCGCTCCATGATAGCATGCCAAGTTTCATGAATTTTAGACGAGTTTTGGATTTACTAGAATTTAAAAACCAGGCATCTCAATGTTTTGCCGGCAATCAACGGTGCCATCGTGTTTGAGATTCATTCCTATTTCTTGCATGGGACCTAAGCATGCACCCAAGGACACAGATTTGATTTTTCAACCAATTTATATGCACTGGAGCATGTGCATGGAGTTCAAATTTTAATTATACACATAAAATCATAAATGTGTTGAAAACTCAGTTAATGCATAAAAATGTCCAAACGAACCCTGGAAAATCACAAAAATTCACACAACACTCCTGTTGTTCTATGTTGACACAAGAAAAAACTTCAAAGCAATAAGAGGCAATGGATATCATTTCGTCCCCGAAGGTGGGACTTTCCCTACCGAAAACCATCATGCTTGTTGCGAGAAGCTCCGGTTTGTGAGAAGCATATACCCAAACCTGCCCCAAATGGGACAAAATTTGTACCACGGCATGTTGATGCCGCTCCATGATAGCATGCCAAGTTTCATGAATTTCATACGAGTTTTGGATCTACTAGAATTTAAAAACCAGGCATCTCAATGTTATGCCGGCAATCAACGGTGCCATGGTGTTTGAAATTCATTCCCATTTCTTGCATGGGACATAAGCATGCACCCAAGGACACAGATTTGATTTTTCAACCAATTTATATGCAGTGGAGCATGCGCATGTAGTTCAAATTTGAATTATTCACATAAATGCATTGAAAACTCAGCTAATGCATAAAAATGTCCAAACTAACCCCGAAAAATCACAAAAATTCACACAACACTCCTGTTGTTTTATGTTGACATGAGAAAAAAACTTCAAAGCAATAAGAGGCAATGGATATCGTTTCGTCCCTGAAGGTGGGACGTTCCCTACCGAAAACCATCATGCTTGTTGTGAGAAGCTCCGCTTTGTGAGAAGCATGATGCCCAAACCTGCCCCAAATGGGACAAAATTTGTACCACGGCATGTTGATGCCGCTCCATGATAGCATGCCAAGTTTCATATAATTTCATACGAGTTTTGGATTTACTAGAATTTAAAAACCAGGCATCTCAACGTTATGCCGTCAATCAACGGTGCCATGGTGTTTGAAATTCATTCTCATTTCTTGCATGGGACATAAGCATGCACCCAAGGACACATATTTGATTTTTCAACCAATTTATATGCACTGGAGCAGGCGCATGTAGTTCACATTTGAATGATGCACATAAATGCATTGAAAACTCAGCTAATGCATAAAAATGTCCAAACGAACCCCGAAAAATCACAAAAATTCACACAACACTCCTGTCGTTCTATGTTGACACGAGAAAAAAACTTGAAAGCAATAAGAGGCAATGGATATCGTTTCGTCCCTGAAGGTGGGACGTTCCATACCGAAAACCATCATGCTTGTTGTGAGAAGCTCCGGTTTGTGAGAAGCATATACCCAAACCTACCCCAAATGGGACAAAATTTATACCACGCATGTTGATGCCGCTCCATGAAAGAATGCCAAGTTTCATGAATTTCAGACGAGTTTTGGATTTACTAGAATTTAAAACCAGGCATCTCAATGTTTTGCCGGCAATCATCAGTGCCATGGTGTTTGAAATTCATTCCCATTTCTTGCATGGGCCTAAGCATGCACCCAAGGACACAGATTTCATTTTTCAACCAATTTATATGCACTGGAGCATGCGCATGTAGTTCAAATTTGAATTATGCACATAAATGCATTGAAAACTCAGTTAATGCATAAAAATGTCCAAACGAACCCCAAAAAATCACAAAAATTCACACAACACTCCTGTTGTTCCATGTTGACACGAGAAAAAAACTTGAAAGCAATAAGAGGCAATGGATATCGTTTCATCCCCAAAGGTGGGACGTTCCCTACCGAAAACCGTCATGCTTGTTGTGAGAAGCTCCGGTTTGTGAGAAGCATATACCCAAACCTGCCCCAAATGGGACAAAATTTGTACCACGACATGTTTATGCCGCTCCATGATAGCATGCCAAGTTTCATGAAGTTCATACGAGTTTTCGATTTACTAGAATTTAAAAACCAGGCATCTCAATGTTATGCTGGCAATCAACGGTGCCATGGTGTTTGAAATTCATTCCCATTTCTTGCATGGGACCTAGGCATGCACCCAAGGACACAGGTTTGATTTTTCAACCAACTTATATGCACTGGAGCATGCGCATGTAGTTCAAATTTGAATGATGCACATAAAATCATAAATGCATTGAAAACTCAGTTAATGCATAAAAATGTCCAAACGAACCCCGAAAAATCACAAAAATTCACACAATACTCCAATTGTTCTATGTTGACACGAGAAAAAAACTTCAAAGCAATAAGAGGCAATGGATATCGTTTCGTCCCCAAAGGTGGGACGTTTCCTACCGAAAACCATCGTGCTTGTTGTGAGAAGCTCCGGTTTGTGAGAAGCATATACCCAAACCTGCCCCAAATGGGACAAAATTTGTACCACGGCATGTTGATGCCGCTCCATGATAGCATGCCAAGTTTCATGAATTTTAGACGAGTTTTGGATTTACTAGAATTTAAAAACCAGGCATCTCAATGTTTTGCCGGCAATCAACGGTGCCATGGTGTTTGAGATTCATTCCTATTTCTTGCATGGGACCTAAGCATGCACCCAAGGACACATATTTGATTTTTCAACCAATTTATATGCACTGGAGCATGTGCATGGAGTTCAAATTTGAATTATACACATAAAATCATAAATGCGTTGAAAACTCAGTTAAAGCATAAAAATGTCCAAACGAACCCCGAAAAATCACAAAAATTCACACAACACTCCTGTTGTTCTATGTTGAGACGAGAAAAAAACTTGAAAGCAATAAGCAGCAATGGATATCGATTGGTCCCCAAAGGTGGGACGTTCCCTACCGAAATCCGTCATGCTTGTTGTGAGAAGCTCCGGTTTGTGACAAGCATATACCAAAACCTGCCCCAAATAGGACCAAATTTGTACCATGGCATGTTGATGCCGCTCCATGATAGCATGCCAAGTTTCATGAATTTTAGACGAGTTTTGGATTTACTAGAATTTAAAAACTAGGCATCTCAATGTTTTGCCGGCAATCAATGGTGCCATGGTGTTTGAGATTCATTCCTATTTCTTGCATGGAACCTAAGCATGCACCCATGGACACAGATTTGATTTTTCAACCAATTTATATGCATTGGAGCATGTGCATGGAGTTCAAATTTGAATTATACACATAAAATCATTAATGCGTTGAAAACTCAGTTAATGCATAAAAATGTCCAAACGAACCCCGAAAAATTCACACAACACTCCTGTTGTTCTATGTTGACACGAGAAAAAAACTTGAAAGCAATAAGCAGCAATGGATATCGTTTTGTCCCCAAAAGTGGGACGTTCCCTACCGAAATCCGTCATGCTTGTTGTGAGAAGCTCCGGTTTGTGACAAGCATATACCAAAACCTGCCCCAAATAGGACAAAATTTGTACCATGGCATGTTGATGCCGCTCCATGAGAGCATGCCAAGTTTCATGAATTTCATACGAGTTTTGGATTTACTAGAATTTAAAAACCAGGCATCTCAATGTTTTGCCGGCAATCAACGGTGCCATGGTGTTTGAAATTCATTCTCATTTCTTGCATGGGACCTAAGCGTGCACCCAAGGACACAGATTTGATTTTTCAACCTATTTATAGGCACTGCAGCATGCGCATGTAGTTCAAATTTGAATTGTGCACATAAATGCATTGAAAACTCAGTTAATGCATAAAAATGTCCAAACGAACCCCGAAAAATCACAAAAATTCACACAACACTCCTGTTGTTCCATGTTGACACGAGAAAAAAACTTGAAAGCAATAAGAGGCAATGGATATCGTTTCATCCCCAAAGGTGGGACGTTCCCTACCGAAAACCATCATGCTTGTTGTGAGAAGCTCCGGTTTGTGAGAAGCATATACCCAAACCTGCCCCAAATGGGACAAAATTTGTACCACGACATGTTTATGCCGCTCCATGATAGCATGCCAAGTTTCATGAATTTCATACGAGTTTTCGATTTACTAGAATTTAAAAACCAGGCATCTCAATGTTATGCCGGCAATCAACGGTGCCATGGTGTTTGAAATTCATTCCCATTTCTTGCATGGGACCTAGGCATGCACCCAAGGACACAGATTTGATTTTTCAACCAATTTATATGCACTGGAGCATGCGCATGTAGTTCAAATTTGAATGATGCACATAAAATCATAAATGCTTTGAAAACTCAGTTAATGCATAAAAATGTCCAAACGAACCCCGAAAAATCACAAAAATTCACACAACACTCCTGTTGTTCTATGTTGACACTAGAAAAAAACTTCAAAGCAATAAGAGGCAACGGATATCGTTTCATCCCCAAAGGTGGGACGTTCCCTACCGAAAACCATCGTGCTTGTTGTGAGAAGCTCCGGTTTGTGAGAAGCATATTCCCAAACCTGCCCCAAATGGGACAAAATTTGTACCACGGCATGTTGATGCCGCTCCATGATAGCATTCCAAGTTTCATGAATTTTAGACGAGTTTTGGATTTACTAGAATTTAAAAACCAGGCATCTCAATGTTTTGCCGGCAATCAACGGTGCCATGGTGTTTGAGATTCATTCCTATTTCTTGCATGGGACCTAAGCATGCACCCAAGGACACATATTTGATTTTTCAACCAATTTATATGCACTGGAGCATGTGCATGGAGTTCAAATTTGAATTATACACATAAAATCATAAATGCGTTGAAAACTCAGTTAATGCATAAAAATGTCCAAACGAACCCCGAAAAATCACAAAAATTCACACAACACTCCTGTTGTTCTATGTTGAGACGAGAAAAAAACTTGAAAGTAATAAGCAGCAATGGATATCGATTGGTCCCCAAAGGTGGGACGTTCCCTACCAAAATCCGTCATGCTTGTTGTGAGAAGCTCCGGTTTGTGACAAGCATATACCAAAACCTGCCCCAAATAGGACAAAATTTGTACCATGGCATGTTGATGCCGCTCCATGATAGCATGCCAAGTTTCATGAATTTTAGACGAGTTTTGGATTTACTAGAATTTAAAAACCAGGCATCTCAATGTTTTGCCGGCAATCAACGGTGCCATGGTGTTTGAGATTCATTCCTATTTCTTGCATGGAACCTAAGCATGCACCCAAGGACACAGATTTGATTTTTCAACCAATTTATATGCATTGGAGCATGTGCATGGAGTTCAAATTTGAATTATACACATAAAATCATAAATGCGTTGAAAACTCAGTTAATGCATAAAAATGTCCAAACGAACCCCGAAAAATTCACACAACACTCCTGTTGTTCTATGTTGACACGAGAAAAAAACTTGAAAGCAATAAGCAGCAATGGATATCGTTTTGTCCCCAAAGGTGGGACGTTCCCTACCGAAATCCGTCATGCTTGTTGTGAGAAGCTCCGGTTTGTGACAAGCATATACCAAAACCTGCCCCAAATAGGACAAAATTTGTACCATGGCATGTTGATGCCGCTCCATGATAGCATGCCAAGTTTCATGAATTTCATACGAGTTTTGGATTTACTAGAATTTAAAAACCAGGCATCTCAATGTTTTGCCGGCAATCAACGGTGCCATGGTGTTTGAAATTCATTCTCATTTCTTGCATGGGACCTAAGCGTGCACCCAAGGACACAGATTTGATTTTTCAACCTATTTATATGCACTGCAGCATGCGCATGTAGTTCAAATTTGAATTGTGCACATAAATGCATTGAAAACTCAGTTAATACATAAAAATGTCCAAACGAACCCCGAAAAATCACAAAAATTCACACAACACTCCTGTTGTTCCATGTTGACACGAGAAAAAAACTTGAAAGCAATAAGAGGCAATGGATATCGTTTCATCCCCAAAGGTGGGACGTTCCCTACCGAAAACCATCATGCTTGTTGTGAGAAGCTCCGGTTTGTGAGAAGCATATACCCAAACCTGCCCCAAATGGGACAAAATTTGTACCACGACATGTTTATGCCGCTCCATGATAGCATGCCAAGTTTCATGAATTTCATACGAGTTTTCGATTTACTAGAATTTAAAAACCAGGCATCTCAATGTTATGCCGGCAATCAACGGTGCCATGGTGTTTGAAATTCATTCCCATTTCTTGCATGGGACCTAGGCATGCACCCAAGGACACAGATTTGATTTTTCAACCAATTTATATGCACTGGAGCATGCGCATGTAGTTCAAATTTGAATGATGCACATAAAATCATAAATGCTTTGAAAACTCAGTTAATGCATAAAAATGTCCAAACGAACCCCGAAAAATCACAAAAATTCACACAACACTCCTGTTGTTCTATGTTGACACTAGAAAAAAACTTCAAAGCAATAAGAGGCAACGGATATCGTTTCATCCCCAAAGGTGGGACGTTCCCTACCGAAAACCATCGTGCTTGTTGTGAGAAGCTCCGGTTTGTGAGAAGCATATTCCCAAACCTGCCCCAAATGGGACAAAATTTGTACCACGGCATGTTGATGCCGCTCCATGATAGCATTCCAAGTTTCATGAATTTTAGACGAGTTTTGGATTTACTAGAATTTAAAAACCAGGCATCTCAATGTTTTGCCGGCAATCAACGGTGCCATGGTGTTTGAGATTCATTCCTATTTCTTGCATGGGACCTAAGCATGCACCCAAGGACACATATTTGATTTTTCAACCAATTTATATGCACTGGAGCATGTGCATGGAGTTCAAATTTGAATTATACACATAAAATCATAAATGCGTTGAAAACTCAGTTAATGCATAAAAATGTCCAAACGAACCCCGAAAAATCACAAAAATTCACACAACACTCCTGTTGTTCTATGTTGAGACGAGAAAAAAACTTGAAAGTAATAAGCAGCAATGGATATCGATTGGTCCCCAAAGGTGGGACGTTCCCTACCAAAATCCGTCATGCTTGTTGTGAGAAGCTCCGGTTTGTGACAAGCATATACCAAAACCTGCCCCAAATAGGACAAAATTTGTACCATGGCATGTTGATGCCGCTCCATGATAGCATGCCAAGTTTCATGAATTTTAGACGAGTTTTGGATTTACTAGAATTTAAAAACCAGGCATCTCAATGTTTTGCCGGCAATCAACGGTGCCATGGTGTTTGAGATTCATTCCTATTTCTTGCATGGAACCTAAGCATGCACCCAAGGACACAGATTTGATTTTTCAACCAATTTATATGCATTGGAGCATGTGCATGGAGTTCAAATTTGAATTATACACATAAAATCATAAATGCGTTGAAAACTCAGTTAATGCATAAAAATGTCCAAACGAACCCCGAAAAATTCACACAACACTCCTGTTGTTCTATGTTGACACGAGAAAAAAACTTGAAAGCAATAAGCAGCAATGGATATCGTTTTGTCCCCAAAGGTGGGACGTTCCCTACCGAAATCCGTCATGCTTGTTGTGAGAAGCTCCGGTTTGTGACAAGCATATACCAAAACCTGCCCCAAATAGGACAAAATTTGTACCATGGCATGTTGATGCCGCTCCATGATAGCATGCCAAGTTTCATGAATTTCATACGAGTTTTGGATTTACTAGAATTTAAAAACCAGGCATCTCAATGTTTTGCCGGCAATCAACGGTGCCATGGTGTTTGAAATTCATTCTCATTTCTTGCATGGGACCTAAGCGTGCACCCAAGGACACAGATTTGATTTTTCAACCTATTTATATGCACTGCAGCATGCGCATGTAGTTCAAATTTGAATTGTGCACATAAATGCATTGAAAACTCAGTTAATACATAAAAATGTCCAAACGAACCCCGAAAAATCACAAAAATTCACACAACACTCCTGTTGTTCCATGTTGACACGAGAAAAAAACTTGAAAGCAATAAGAGGCAATGGATATCGTTTCATCCCCAAAGGTGGGACGTTCCCTACTGAAAACCATCATGCTTGTTGTGAGAAGCTCCGGTTTGTGAGAAGCATATACCCAAACCTGCCCCAAATGGGACAAAATTTGTACCACGACATGTTTATGCCGCTCCATGATAGCATGCCAAGTTTCATGAATTTCATACGAGTTTTCGATTTACTAGAATTTAAAAACCAGGCATCTCAATGTTATGCCGGCAATCAACGGTGCCATGGTGTTTGAAATTCATTCCCATTTCTTGCATGGGACCTAGGCATGCACCCAAGGACACAGATTTGATTTTTCAACCAATTTATATGCACTGGAGCATGCGCATGTAGTTCAAATTTGAATGATGCACATAAAATCATAAATGCTTTGAAAACTCAGTTAATGCATAAAAATGTCCAAACGAACCCCGAAAAATCACAAAAATTCACACAACACTCCTGTTGTTCTATGTTGACACTAGAAAAAAACTTCAAAGCAATAAGAGGCAACGGATATCGTTTCATCCCCAAAGGTGGGACGTTCCCTACCGAAAACCATCGTGCTTGTTGTGAGAAGCTCCGGTTTGTGAGAAGCATATTCCCAAACCTGCCCCAAATGGGACAAAATTTGTACCACGGCATGTTGATGCCGCTCCATGATAGCATTCCAAGTTTCATGAATTTTAGACGAGTTTTGGATTTACTAGAATTTAAAAACCAGGCATCTCAATGTTTTGCCGGCAATCAACGGTGCCATGGTGTTTGAGATTCATTCCTATTTCTTGCATGGGACCTAAGCATGCACCCAAGGACACATATTTGATTTTTCAACCAATTTATATGCACTGGAGCATGTGCATGGAGTTCAAATTTGAATTATACACATAAAATCATAAATGCGTTGAAAACTCAGTTAATGCATAAAAATGTCCAAACGAACCCCGAAAAATCACAAAAATTCACACAACACTCCTGTTGTTCTATGTTGACACGAGAAAAAACTTCAAAGCAATAAGAGGCAATGGATATCGTTTCGTCCCCGAAGGTGGGACTTTCCCTACCGAAAACCATCATGCTTGTTGCGAGAAGCTCCGGTTTGTGAGAAGCATATACCCAAACCTGCCCCAAATGGGACAAAATTTGTACCACGACATGTTGATGCCGCTCCATGATAGCATGCCAAGTTTCATGAATTTCATACGAATTTTAGATTTACTAGAATTTAAAAACCAGGCATCTCAATGTTATGCCGGCAATCAACGGTGCCATGGTTTTTGAAATTCATTCCCATTTCTTGCATGGGACATAAGCATGCACCCAAGGACACAGATTTGATTTTTCAACCAATTTATATAAAGTGGAGCATGCGCATGTAGTTCAAATTTGAATTATTCACATAAATGCATTGAAAACTCAGCTAATGCATAAAAATGTCCAAACTAACCCCGAAAAATCACAAAAATTCACACAACACTCCTTTTGTTTTATGTTGACATGAGAAAAAAACTTCAAAGCAATAAGAGGCAATGGATATCGTTTCGTCCCTGAAGGTGGGGCGTTCCCTACCGAAAACCATCATGCTTGTTGTGAGAAGCTCCGGTTTGTGAGAAGCAAATGGGACAAAATTTGTACCACGGCATGTTGATGCCGCTCCATGATAGCATGCCAAGTTTCATGAATTTCATACGAGTTCTGGATTTACTAGAATTTAAAAACTAGGCATCTCAATGTTATGCCGACAATCAACGGTGCCATGGTGTTTGAAATTCATTCTCATTTCTTGCATGGGACATAAGCATGCACCCAAGGACACATATTTGATTTTTCAACCAATTTATATGCACTGGAGCATGCGCATGTAGTTCACATTTGAATGATGCCCATAAATGCATTGAAAACTCAGCTAATGCATAAAAATGTCCAAACGAACCCCGAAAAATCACAAAAATTCACACAACACTCCTGTCGTTCTATGTTGACACGAGAAAAAATCTTGAAAGCAATAAGAGGCAATGGATATCGTTTTTCGTCCCTGAAGGTGGGACTTTCCATACCGAAAACCATCATGCTTGTGGTGAGAAGCATATACCCAAACCTGCCCCAAATGGGACAAAATTTGTACCAGGCATGTTGATGCCGCTCCATGAAAGAATGCCAAGTTTCACGAATTTCAGACGAGTTTTGGATTTACTAGAATTTAAAACAAGGCATCTCAATGTTTTGCCGGCAATCATCAGTGCCATGGTGTTTGAAATTCATTCCCATTTCTTGCATGGGCCTAAGCATGCACCCAAGGACACAGATTTGATTTTTCAACCAATTTATATGCACTAGAGCAGGTGCATGTAGTTCAAATTTGAACTATGCACATAAATGCATTGAAAACTCAGTAAATGCATAAAAATGTATAAACGAACCCTGAAAAATCACAAAAATTCACACAACACTCATGTTGTTCTATGTTGACACGAGTAAAAACTTCAAAGCAATACGAGGCAATGGATATCGTTTCGTCCCCGAAGGTGGGACTTTCCCTACCGAAAACCATCATGCTTGTTGTGAGAAGCTCCGGTTTGTGAGAAGCATATACCCAAACCTGCCCCAAATGGGACAAAGTTTGTACCACGGCATGTTGATGCCGCTCCATGATAGCATGCCAAGTTTCATGAATTTCATACGAGTTTTGGATTTACTAGAATTTAAAAACCAGGCATCTCAATGTTATGCCGGCAATCAACGGTGCCATGGTGTTTGAAATTCATTCCCATTTCTTGCATGGGACATAAGCATGCACCCAAGGACACAGATTTGATTTTTCAACCAATTTATATGCAGTGGAGTATGCGCATGTAGTTCAAATTTGAATTATTCACATAAATTCATTGAAAACTCAGCTAATGCATAAAAATGTCCAAACTAACCCCAAAAAATCACAAAAATTCACACAACACTCCTGTTGTTCTATGTTGACACGAGAAAAAAACATCAAAGCAATAAGAGGCAATGGATATCGTTTTGTCCCCAACGGTGGGACGTTCCCTACCGAAAACCATCGTGCTTGTGTGAGAAGCTCCGGTTTGTGAGAAGCATATACCCAAACCTGCCCCAAATGCGACAAAATTTGTACCACGGCATGTTGATGCCGCTCCATGATAGCATGCCAAGTTTCATGAATTTTAGACGAGTTTTGGATTTACTAGAATTTAAAAACCAGGCATCTCAATGTTTTGCCGGCAATGAACGGTGCCATGGTGTTTGAGATTCATTCATATTTCTTGCATGGGACCTAAGCATGCACCCAAGGACACAGATTTGATTTTTCAACCAATTTATATGCACTGGAGCATGTGCATGGAGTTCAAATTTTAATTACACACATAAAATCATAAATGCGTTGAAAACTCAGTTAATGCATAAAAATGTCCAAACGAACCCCGAAAAATCACAAAAATTCACACAACACTCCTGTTGTTCCATGTTGACACGAGAAAAAAACTTGAAAGCAATAAGAGGCAATGGATATCGTTTCATCCCCAAAGGTGGGACGTTCCCTACCGAAAACCATCATGCTTGTTGTGAGAAGCTCCGGTTTGTGAGAAGCATATACCCAAACCTGCCCCAAATGGGACAAAATTTGTACCACGGCATGTTGATGCCGCTCCATGATAGCATGCCAAGTTTCATGAATTTCATACGAGTTTTGGATCTACTAGAATTTAAAAACCAGGCATCTCAATGTTATGCCGGCAATCAACGGTGCCATGGTGTTTGAAATTCATTCCCATTTCTTGCATGGGACCTAGGCATGCACCCAAGGACACATATTTGATTTTTCAACCAATTTATATGCACTGGAGCATGCGCATGTAGTTCGAATTTGAATGATGCACATAAAATCATAAATGCATTGAAAACTCAGTTAATGCATAAAAATGTTCAAACGAACCCCGAAAAATCACAAAAATTCACACAACACTCCTGTTGTTCTATGTTGACACTAGAAAAAAACTTCAAAGCAATAAGAGGCAACGGATATCGTTTCATCCCCAAAGGTGGGACGTTCCCTACCGAAAACCATCGTGCTCGTTGTGAGAAGCTCCGGTTTGTGAGAAGCATAGACCCAAACCTGCCCCAAATGGGACAAAATTTGTACCACGGCATGTTGATGCCGCTCCATGATAGCATGCCAAGTTTCATGAATTTTAGACGAGTTTTGGATTTACTAGAATTTAAAAACCAGGCATCTCAATGTTTTGCCGGCAATCAACGGTGCCATGGTGTTTGAGATTCATTCCTATTTCTTGCATGGGACCTAAGCATGCACCGAAGGACACAGATTTGATTTTTCAACCAATTTATATGCACTGGAGCATGTGCATGGAGTTCAAATTTGAATTATACACATAAAATCATAAATGCGTTGAAAACTCAGTTAATGCATAAAAATGTCAAAACGAACCCCGAAAAATCACAAAAATTCACACAACACTCCTCTTGTTCTATGTTGAGACGAGAAAAAAACTTGAAAGCAATAAGCAGCAATGGATATCGATTGGTCCCCAAAGGTGGGACGTTCCCTACCGAAATCCGTCATGCTTGTTGTGAGAAGCTCCGGTTTGTGACAAGCATATACCAAAACCTGCCCCAAATAGGACAAAATTTGTACCATGGCATGTTGATGCCGCTCCATGATAGCATGCCAAGTTTCATGAATTTTAGACGAGTTTTGGATTTACTAGAATTTAAAAACCAGGCATCTCAATGTTTTGCCGGCAATCAACGGTGCCATGGTGTTTGAGATTCATTCCTATTTCTTGCATGGGACCTAAGCATGCACCCAAGGACACAGATTTGATTTTTCAACCAATTTATATGCACTGGAGCATGTGCATGGAGTTTGAATTTGAATTATACACATAAAATCATAAATGCGTTGAAAACTCACTTAATGCATAAAAATGTCCAAACGAACCCTGAAAAATCAGAAAAATTCACACAACACTCCTGTTGTTCTATGTTGACACGAGAAAAAAACTTGAAAGCAATAAGCAGCAATGGATATCGATTGGTCCCCAAAGGTGGGACGTTCCCTACCGAAATCCGTCATGCTTGTTGTGAGAAGCTCCGGTTTGTGACAAGCATATACCAAAACCTGCCCCAAATAGGACAAAATTTGTACCATGGCATGTTGATGCCGCTCCATGATAGCATGCCAAGTTTCATGAATTTTAGACGAGTTTTGGATTTACTAGAATTTAAAAACCAGGCATCTCAATGTTTTCCTGGCAATCAACGGTGCCATGGTGTTTGAGATTCATTCTTATTTCTTGCATGGGACCTAAGCATGCACCCAAGGACACAGATTTGATTTTTCAACCAATTTATATGCACTGGAGCATGTGCATGGAGTTTGAATTTGAATTATACACATAAAATCATAAATGCGTTGAAAACTCACTTAATGCATAAAAATGTCCAAACGAACCCTGAAAAATCAGAAAAATTCACACAACACTCCTGTTGTTCTATGTTGACACGAGAAAAAACTTCAAAGCAATAAGAGGCAATGGATATCGTTTCGTCCCCGAAGGTGGGACTTTCCCTACCGAAAACCATCATGCTTGTTGCGAGAAGCTCCGGTTTGTGAGAAGCATATACCCAAACCTGCCCCAAATGGGACAAAATTTGTACCACGACATGTTGATGCCGCTCCATGATAGCATGCCAAGTTTCATGAATTTCATACGAATTTTGGATTTACTAGTATTTAAAAACCAGGCATCTCAATGTTATGCCGGCAATCAACGGTGCCATGGTGTTTGAAATTCATTCCCATTTCTTGCATGGGACATAAGCATGCACCCAAGGACGCAGATTTGATTTTTCAACCAATTTATATGCAGTGGAGCATGCGCATGTAGTTCAAATTTGAATTATTCACATAAATGCATTGAAAACTCAGCTAATGCATAAAAATGTCCAAACTAACCCCGAAAAATCACAAAAATTCACACAACACCTGTTGTTGTATGTTGACATGAGAAAAAAACTTCAAAGCAATAAGAGGCAATGGATATCGTTTCGTCCCTGAAGGTGGGGCGTTCCCTACAGAAAACCATCATGCTTGTTGTGAGAAGCTCCGGTTTGTGAGAAGCAAATGGGACAAAATTTGTACCATGGCATGTTGATGCCGCTCCATGATAGCATGCCAAGTTTCATGAATTTCATACGAGTTCTAGATTTACTAGAATTTAAAAACTAGGCATCTCAATGTTATGCCGACAATCAACGGTGCCATGGTGTTTGAAATTTATTCTCATTTCTTGCATGGGACATAAGCATGCACCCAAGGACACATATTTGATTTTTCAACCAATTTATATGCACTGGAGCATGCGCATGTAGTTCACATTTGAATGATGCACATAAATGCATTGAAAACTCAGCTAATGCATAAAAATGTCCAAACGAACCCCGAAAAATCACAAAAATTCACACAACACTCCTGTCGTTCTATGTTGACACGAGAAAAATCTTGAAAGCAATAAGAGGCAATGGATATCGTTTTTCGTCCCTGAAGGTGGGACTTTCCATACCGAAAACCATCATGCTTGTTGTGAGAAGCTCCGGTTTGTGAGAAGCATATACCCAAACCTGCCCCAAATGGGACAAAATTTGTACCACGCATGTTGATGCCGCTCCATGAAAGAATGCCAAGTTTCACGAATTTCAGACGAGTTTTGGATTTACTAGAATTTAAAACAAGGCATCTCAATGTTTTGCCGGCAATCATCAGTGCCATGGTGTTTGAAATTCATTCCCATTTCTTGCATGGGCCTAAGCATGCACCCAAGGACACAGATTTGATTTTTCAACCAATTTATATGCACTAGAGCAGGTGCATGTAGTTCAAATTTGAACTATGCACATAAATGCATTGAAAACTCAGTTAATGCATAAAAATGTCCAAACGAACCCTGAAAAATCAGAAAAATTCACACAACACTCCTGTTGTTCTATGTTGATACGAGTAAAAACTTCAAAGCAATAAGAGGCAATGGATATCGTTTCGTCCCTGAAGGTGGGACTTTCCCTACCGAAAACCATCATGCTTGTTGTGAGAAGCTCCAGTTTGTGAGAAGCATATACCCAAACCTGCCCCAAATGGGACAAAATTTGTACCACGGCATGTTGATGCCGCTCCATGATAGCATGCCAAGTTTCATGAATTTCATACGAGTTTTGGATTTACTAGAATTTAAAAACCAGGCATCTCAATGTTATGCCGGCAATCAACGGTGCCATGGTGTTTGAAATTCATTCCCATTTCTTGCATGGGACATAAGCATGCACCCAAGGACACAGATTTGATTTTTCAACCAATTTATATGCAGTGGAGCATGCGCATGTAGTTCAAATTTGAATTATTCACATAAATTCATTGAAAACTCGGCTAATGCATAAAAATGTCCAAACTAACCCCAAAAAATCACAAAAATTCACACAACACTCCTGTTGTTCTATGTTGACACGAGAAAAAAACTTCAAAGCAATAAGAGGCAATGGATATCGTTTTGTCCCCAAAGGTGGGACGTTCCCTACCGAAAACCATCGTGCTTGTTGTGAGAAGCTCCGGTTTGTGAGAAGCATATACCCAAACCTGCCCCAAATGCGACAAAATTTGTACCACGGCATGTTGATGCCGCTCCATGATAGCATGCCAAGTTTCATGAATTTTAGACGAGTTTTGGATTTACTAGAATTTAAAAACCAGGCATCTCAATGTTTTGCCGGCAATCAACGGTGCCATGGTGTTTGAAATTCATTCCCATTTCTTGCATGGGACATAAGCATGCACCCAAGGACACAAATTTGATTTTTCAACCAATTTATATGTAGTGGAGTGTGCGCATGTAGTTCAAATTTGAATTATTCACATAAATGCATTGAAAACTCAGCTAATGCATAAAAATGTCCAAACTAACCCCGAAAAATCACAAAAATTCACACAACACTCCTGTTGTTTTATGTTGACATGAGAAAAAAACTTCAAAGCAATAAGAGGCAATGGATATCGTTTCGTCCCTGAAGGTGGGACGTTCCCTACCGAAAACCATCATGCTTGTTATGAGAAGCTCCGCTTTGTGAGAAGCATGATGCCGAGACCTGCCCCAAATGGGACAAAATTTGTACCACGGCATGTTGATACCGCTCCATGATTGCATGCCAAGTTTCATGAATTTCATACGAGTTTTGGATTTACTAGAATTTAAAAACCAGGCATCTCAATGTTATGCCGGCAATCAACGGTGCCATGGTGTTTGAAATTCATTCTCATTTCTTGCATGGGACATAAGCATGCACCCAAGGACACATATTTGATTTTTCAACCAATTTATATGCACTGGAGCATGCGCATGTAGTTCACATTTGAATGATGCACATAAATGCATTGAAAACTCAGCTAATGCATAAAAATGTCCAAACGAACCCCGAAAAATCACAAAGATTCACACAGCACTCCTGTCGTTCTATGTTGACACTAGAAAAAAAACTTGAAAGCAATAAGAGGCAATGGATATCGTTTTGTCCCTGAAGGTGGGACGTTCCATACCGTAAACCATCATGCTTGTTGTGAGAAGCTCCGGTTTGTGAGAAGCATAAACCCAAACCTACCCCAAATGGGAGAAAATTTGTACCACGCATGTTGATGCCGCTCCATGAAAGAATGCCAAGTTTCATGAATTTCAGACGAGTTTTGGATTTACTAGAATTTAAAACCAGGCATCTCAATGTTTTGCCGACAATCATCATTGCCATGGTGTTTGAAATTCATTCCCATTTCTTGCATGGGCCTAAGCATGCACCCAAGGACACAGATTTGATTTTTCAACCAATTTATATGCACTGGAGCATGCGCATGTAGTTCAAATTTGAATTATGCACATAAATGCATTGAAAACTCAGTTAATGCATAAAAATGTCCAAAGGAACCCCGAAAAATCACAAAAATTCACACAACACTCCTGTTGTTCCATGTTGACACGAGAAAAAAACTTGAAAGCAATAAGAGGTAATGGATATCGTTTCATCCCCAAAGGTGGGACGTTCCCTACCAAAAACCATCATGCTTGTTGTGAGAAGCTCCGGTTTGTGAGAAGCATATACCCAAACCTGCCCCAAATGGGACAAAATTTGTACCACGACATGTTGATGCCGCTCCAGGATAGCATGCCAAGTTTCATGAATTTTAGACGAGTTTCGGATTTACTAGAATTTAAAAACCAGGCATCTCAATGTTTTGCCGGCAATCAACGGTGCCATGGTGTTTGAGATTCATGCCTATTTCTTGCATGGGACCTAAGCATGCACCCAAGGACACAGATTTGATTTTTCAACCAATTTATATGCACTGGAGCATGTGCATGGAGTTCAAATTTGAATTATACACATTAAATCATAAATGCGTTGAAAACTCAGTTAATGCATAAAAATGTCCAAACGAACCCCGAAAAATCACAAAAATTCACACAACACTCCTGTTGTTCTATGTTGAGACGAGAAAAAAACTTGAAAGCAATAAGCAGCAATGGATATCGATTGGTCCCCAAAGGTGGGACGTTCCCTACCGAAATCCGCCATGCTTGTTGTGAGAAGCTCCGGTTTGTGACAAGCATATACCAAAACCTGCCAGAAATAGGACAAAATTTGTACCATGGCATGTTGATGCCGCTCCATGATAGCATGCCAAGTTTCATGAATTTCATACGAGTTTTGGATTTACTAGAATTTAAAAACCAGGCATCTCAATGTTTTGCCGGCAATCAGCGGTGCCATGGTGTTCGAAATTCATTCTCATTTCTTGCATGGGACCTAAGCATGCACCCAAGGACACAGATTTGATTTTTCAACCAATTTATATGCACTGGAGCATGCGCATGTAATTCAAATTTGAATTATGCACATAAATGCATTGAAAACTCAGTTAATGCATAAAAATGTCCAAACGAACCCCGAAAAATCACAAAAATTCACACAACACTCCTGTTGTTCCATGTTGACACGAGAAAAAAACTTGAAAGCAATAAGAGACAATGGATATCGTTTCATCCCCAAAGGTGGGACGTTCCCTACCGAAAACCATCATGGTTGTTGTGAGAAGCTCCGGTTTGTGAGAAGCATATACCCAAACCTGCCCCAAATGGGACAAAATTTGTACCACGACATGTGTTATGCCGCTCCATGATAGCATGCCAAGTTTCATGAATTTCATACGAGTTTTCGATTTACTAGAATTTAAAAACCAGGCATCTCAATGTTATGCCGGCAATCAACGGTGCCATGGTGTTTGAAATTCATTCCCATTTCTTGCATGGGACCTAGGCATGCACCCAAGGACACAGATTTGATTTTTCAACCGATTTATATGCACTGGAGCATGCGCATGTAGTTCAAATTTGAATGATGCACATAAAATCATAAATGCATTGAAAACTCAGTTAATGCATAAAAATGTCCAAACGAACCCCGAAAAATCACAAAAATTCACACAACACTTCTGTTGTTCTTTGTTGACGCGAGAAAAAAACTTCAAAGCAATAAGAGGCAATGGATATCGTTTCGTCCCCAAAGGTGGGACGTTCCCTACCGAAAACCATCGTGCTTGTTGTGAGAACCTCCGGTTTGTGAGAAGCATATACCCAAACCTGCCCCAAATGCGACAAAATTTGTACCACGGCATGTTGATGCCGCTCCATGATAGCATGCCAAGTTTCATGAATTTTAGACGAGTTTTGGATTTACTAGAATTTAAAAACCAGACATCTCAATGTTTTGCCGGCAATCAACGGTGCCATGGTGTTTGAGATTCATTCCTATTTCTTGCATGGGACCTAAGCATGCACCCAAGAACACAGATTTGATTTTTCATCCAATTTATATGCACTGGAGCATGTGCATGGAGTTCAAATTTGAATTATACACATAAAATCATAAATGCGTTGAAAACTCAGTTAATGCATAAAAATGTCCAAACGAACCCTGAAAAATCACAAAAATTCACACAACACTCCTGTTGTTCTATGTTGACACGAGAAAAAACTTCAAAGCAATAAGAGGCAATCGATATCGTTTCGTCCCCGAAGGTGGGACTTTCCCTACCGAAAACCATCATGCTTGTTGCGAGAAGCTCCGGTTTGTGAGAAGCATATACCCAAACCTGCCACAAATGGGACAAAATTTGTACCACGGCATGTTGATGCCGCTCCATGATAGCATGCCAAGTTTCATGAATTTCATACGAGTTTTGGATATACTAGAATTTAGAAACCAGGCATCTCAATGTTATGCCGGCAATCAACGGTGCCATGGTGTTTGAAATTCATTCCCATTTCTTGCATGGGACATAAGCATGCACCCAAGGACACAGATTTGATTTTTCAACCAATTTATATGCAGTGGAGCATGCGCATGTAGTTCAAATTGGAATTATTCACATAAATGCATTGAAAACTCAGCTAATGCATAAAAATGTCCAAACTAACCCCGAAAAATCACAAAAATTCACACAACACTCCTGTTGTTTTATGTTGACATGAGAAAAAAAACTTAAAAGCAATAAGAGGCAATGGATATCGTTTCGTCCCTGAAGGTGGGACGTTCCCTACCAAAAACCATCATGCTTGTTGTGAGAAGCTCCGGTTTGTGAGAAGCATGATGCCCAAACCTGCCCCAAATGGGACAAAATTTGTACCACGGCATGTTGATGCCGCTCCATTGTAGCATGCCAAGTTTCATGAATTTCATACGAGTTCTGGATTTACTAGAATTTAAAAACCAGGCATCTCAATGTTATGCCGGCAAGCAACGGTGCCATGGTGTTTGAAATTCATTCTCATTTGTTGCATGGGACATAAGCATGCACCCAAGGACACATATTTGATTTTTCAACCAATTTATATGCACTGGAGCATGCGCATGTAGTTCACATTTGAATGATGCACATAAATGCATTGAAAACTCAGCTAATGCATAAAAATGTCCAAACAAACCCCGAAAAATCACAAAAATTCACACAACACTCCTCTCGTTCTATGTTGACACGAGAAAAAAACTTGAAAGCAATAAGAGGCAATGGATATCGTTTCGTCCCTGAAGGTGGGACGTTCCCTACCGAAAACCATCATGCTTGTTGTGAGAAGCTCCTGTTTGTGAGAAGCATGATGCCCAAACCTGCCCCAAATTGGACAAAATTTGCACCACGGCATGTTGATGCCGCTCCATGATAGCATGCCAAGTTTCATGAATTTCATACGAGTTTTGGATTTACTAGAATTTAAAAACCAGGCATCTCAATGTTATGCCGGCAATCAACGGTGCCATGGTGTTTGAAATTCATTCCCATTTCTTGCATGGGACATAAGCATGCACCCAAGGACATAGATTTGATTTTTCAACCAATTTATATGCAGTGGAGCATGCGCATGTAGTTAAAATTTGAATTATTCACAAAAATGCATTGAAAACTCAGTTAATGCATAAAAATGTCCAAACGAACCCCGAAAAATCACAAAAATTCACACAACACTCCTGTTGTTCTATGTTGACCCGAGAAAAAAACATCAAAGCAATAAGAGGCAATGGATATCGTTTCGCCCCCAAAGGTGGGACGTTCCCTACTGAAAACCATCATGCTTGTTGTGAGTAGCTCCAGTTTCTGAGAAGCATATACCGAAACCTGCCCCAAATGGGATAAAATTTGTACCCTGGCATGTTGATGCCGCTCCATGATAGGATGCCAAGTTTCATGAATTTCATACGAGTTTTGGATTTACTAGAATTTAAAAACGAGGCATCTCAATGTTTAGCCGGCAATCAACGGTGCCATGGTGTTTGAAATTCATTCTCATTTCTTGCATGGGACCTAAGCATGCACCCAAGGACACAGATTTGATTTTTCAGCCAATTTATATGCAGTGGAGCATGCGCATGTAGTTCAAATTTGAATTATTCACATAAATGCATTGAAAACTCACATAATGCATAAAATGTCCAAACGAACCCCGAAAAATCACAAAAAATCACACAACACTCCTGTATTTCCATGTTGACACAAGAAAAAAACATCAAAGCAATAAGAGGCAATGGATATCGTTTGTTCCCAAAGGTGGGACGTTCCCTACCGAAATCCATCATGCTTGTTGTGAGAAGCTCCGGTTTGTGAGAAGCATATACCCAAACCTGCCCCAAATGGGACAAAATTTGTACCACGACATGTTGATGCCGCTCCATGATAGCATGCCAAGCTTCATGAATTTCATACGAGTTTTGGATTTACTAGAATTTAAAACCAGGCATCTCAATGTTATGCCGGTAATCAACGGTGCCATGGTGTTTGAAATTCATTCCCATTTCTTGCATGGGACCTAAGCATGCACCCAAGGACACAGATTTGATTTTTCAACCAATTTATATGCACTGGAGCATGCACATGTAGTTCAAATTTGAAATATGCAAATAAATGCATTGAAAACTCAGTTAATGCATAAAAATGTCCAAACAAATCCCGAAAAATCACAAAAATTCACACAACACTCCAATTGTTCTATGTTAAACGAGAAAAAAACTTGAAAGCAATAAGAGGCAATGGATATCGTTTCATCCGTGAAGGTGGGACGTTCCCTACCGAAAACCATCATGCTTGTTGGGAGAAGCTCCGGTTTGTGAGAAGCATGATGCCCAAACCTGCCCCAAATGGGACAAAATTTGTACCACGGCATGTTGATGCCGCTCCATGATAGCATGCCAAGTTTCATGAATTTCATACGAGTTCTGGATTTACTAGAATTTAAAAACCAGGCATCTCAATGTTATGCCGGCAAGCAACGGTACCATGGTGTTTGAAATTCATTCTCATTTCTTGCATGGGACATTAGCATGCACCCAAGGACACATATTTGATTTTTCAACCAATTTATATGCACTGGAGCATGCACATGTAGTTCACATTTGAATGATGCACATAAATGCATTGAAAACTCAGCTAATGCATAAAAATGTCCAAACAAACCCCGAAAAATCACAAAAATTCACACAACACTCCTGTCGTTCTATGTTGACACGAGAAAAAAACTTGAAAGCAATAAGAGGCAATGGATATCGTTTCGTCCCTCAAGGTAGGACGCTCCCTACCGAAAACCATCATGCTTGTTGTGAGAAGCTCCGGGTTGTGAGAAGCATGATGCCCAAACCTGCCCCAAATGGGACAAAATTTGTACCACGGCATGTTGATGCCGCTCCATGATAGCATGCCAAGTTTCATGAATTTCATACGAGTTTTGGATTTACTAGAATTTAAAAACCAGGCATCTCAATGTTATGCCGGCAATCAACGGTGCCATGGTGTTTGAAATTCATTCCCTTTTCTTGCATGGGACATAAGCATGAACCCAAGGACACAGATTTGATTTTTCAACCAATTTATATGCAGTGGAGCATGCGCATGTAGTTCAAATTTGAATTATTCACAAAAATGCATTGAAAACTCAGTTAATGCATAAAAATGTCCAAACGAACCCCGAAAAATCACAAAAATTCACACAACACTCCTGTTGTTCTATGTTGATCCGAGAAAAAAACATCAAAGCAATAAGAGGCAATGGATATTGTTTCGCCCCCAAAGGTGGGACGTTCCCTACTGAAAACCATCATGCTTGTTGTGAGTAGCTCCAGTTTCTGAGAAGCATATACCGAAACCTGCCCCAAATGGGATAAAATTTGTACCCTGGCATGTTGATGCCGCTCCATGATAGGATGCCAAGTTTCATGAATTTCATATGAGTTTTGGATTTACTTGAATTTAAAAACGAGGCATCTCAATGTTTAGCCGGCAATCAACGGTGCCATGGTGTTTGAAATTCATTCTCATTTCTTGCATGGGACCTAAGCATGCACCCAAGGACACAGATTTGATTTTTCAACCAATTTATATGCAGTGGAGCATGCGCATGTAGTTCAAATTTGAATTATTCACATAAATGCATTGAAAACTCACTTAATGCATAAAATGTCCAAACGAACCCCGAAAAATCACAAAAAATCACACGACACTCCTGTTGTTCCATGTTGACACAAGAAAAAAACATCAAAGCAATAAAAGGCAATGGACATCATTTGTTCCCAAAGGTGGGACGTTCCCTACTGAAATCCATCATGCTTGTTGTGAGAAGCTCCGGTTTGTGAGAAGCATATACCCAAACCTGCCCCAAATGGGACAAAATTTGTACCACGGCATGTTGATGCCGCTCCATGATAGCATGCCAAGTTTCATGAATTTCATACGAGTTTTGGATTTACTAGAATTTAAAAACCAGGCATCTCAATGTTATGCCGGCAATCAACGGTGCCATGGTATTTGAAATTCTTTCCCATTTCTTGCATGGGACATAAGCATGCACCCAAGGACATAGATTTGGTTTTTCAACCAATTTATATGCAGTGGAGCATGCACATGTAGTTAAAATTTGAATTATTCACAAAAATGCATTGAAAACTCAGTTAATGCATAAAAATGTCCAAACGAACCCCGAAAAATCACAAAAATTCACACAACACTCCTGTTGTTCTATGTTGACCCGAGAAAAAAACATCAAAGCAATAAGAGGCAATGGATATCGTTTCGCCCCCAAAGGTGGGACGTTCCCTACTGAAAACCATCATGCTTGTTGTGAGTAGCTCCAGTTTCTGAGAAGCATATACCGAAACCTGCCCCAAATGGGATAAAATTTGTACCCTGGCATGTTGATGCCGCTCCATGATAGGATGCCAAGTTTCATGAATTTCATACGAGTTTTGGATTTACTAGAATTTAAAAACGAGGCATCTCAATGTTTAGCCGGCAATCAACGGTGCCATGGTGTTTGAAATTCATTCTCATTTCTTGCATGGGACATAAGCATGCACCCAAGGACACATATTTGATTTTTCAACCAATTTATATGCACTGGAGCATGCGCATGTAGTTCACATTTGAATGATGCACATAAATGCATTGAAAACTCAGCTAATGCATAAAAATGTCCAAACGAACCCCGAAAAATCACAAAAATTCACACAACACTCCTGTCGTTCTATGTTGACACGAGAAAAAAACTTGAAAGAAATAAGAGGCAATGGATATCGTTTCGTCCCTAAAGGTGGGACGTTCCATACCGAAAACCATCATGCTTGTTGTGAGAAGCTCCGGTTTGTGAGAAGCATATACCCAAACCTGCCCAGATGGGACAAAATTTGTACCATGCATGTTGATGCCGCTCCATGATAGCATGCCAAGTTTCATGAATTTCGGACGAGTTTTGGATTTACTAGAATTTAAAACCAGGCATCTCAATGTTTTGCTGGCAATCATCAGTGCCGTGGTGTTTGAAATTCATTCCCATTTCTTGCAATGGCCTAAGCATGCACCCAAGGACACAGATTTGATTTTTCAACCAATTTATATGCACTGGAGCATGCGCATGTAGTTCAAATTTGAATTATGCACATAAATGCATTGAAAACTCAGTTAATGCATAAAAATGTCCAAACGAACCCCGAAAAATCACAAAAATTCACACAACACTCCTGTCGTTCTATGTTGACACGAGAAAAAACTTGATAGCAATAAGAGGCAATGGAAATAGTTTCATCCCCAAAGGTGGGACGTTCCATACCGAAAACCATCATGCTTGTTGTGAGAAGCTCCGGTTTGTGAGAAGCATATACCCAAACCTACCCCAAATGGGACAAAATTTGTACCACGCATGTTGATGCCGCTCCATGAAAGAATGCCAAGTTTCATGAATTTCAGACGAGTTTTGGATTTACTAGAATTTAGAAATCAGGCATCTCAATGTTTTGCCGGCAATCATCGGTGTCATGGTGTTTGAAATTCATTCCCATTTCTTGCATGGGACCTAAGCATGCACCCAAGGACACAGGTTTGATTTTTCAACCAATTTATATGCACTGGAGCATGCGCATGTAGTTCAAATTTGAATTGTGCACATAAAATCATAAATGCATTGAAAACTCAGTTGATGCATAAAAATGTCCAAACGGACCCCGAAAAATCACAAAAATTCACACAACACTCCTGTTGTTCTATGTTGACACGAGAAAAAAAAACATGAAAGCAATAAGAGGCAATGGATATCGTTTCGTCTCCAAAGGTGGGACGTTCCCTACCGAAAACCATCATTCTTGTTGTGAGAAGATCCGGTTTGTGAGAAGCATATACCCAAACCTGCCCCAAATGGGACAAAATTTGTACAACGGCATGTTGATGCCGCTCCCTGATAGCATGCCAAGTTTCATGAATTTCATACGAGTTCTGGATTTACAAGAATTTAAAAACCAGGCATCTCAATGTTTTGGCGGCAATCAACGGTGCCATGGTGTTTGAAATTCATTCCCATTTATTGCATGGGACCTAAGCATGCACCCAAGGACACAGATTTGATTTTTCAACCAATTTATATGCACTGGAGCATGCGCATGTAGTTCAAATTTGAATTATGCACATAAATGCATTGAAAACTCACTTAATGCATAAAAATGTCCAAACAAACCCCAAAAAATCACAAAAAGTCACACAACACTCCTATTGTTCTATGTTGGCATGAGAAAAAAACTTCAAAGCAATAAGAGGCAATGGATATCGTTTCGTCCCTGAAGGTGGGACATTCCCTACCGAAAACCAACATGCTTTTTGTGACAAGCTCCGGTTTGTGAGAAGCATATACCCAAACCTGCCCCAAATGGGACAAAATTTGTACCTCGGCATGTTGATGCCGCTCCATGATAGCATGCCAAGTTTCATGAATTTCATACGAGTTTTGGATTTACTAGAATTTAAAAACCAGGCATCTCAATGTTATGCCGGCAATCAACGGTGCCATGGTGTTTGAAATTCATTCCCATTTTTTGCATGGGACATAAGCATGCACCCAAGGACACAGATTTGATTTTTCAACGTATTTATATGAAGTGGAGCATGCGCATGTAGTTTAAATTTGAATTATTCACATAAATGCATTGAAAACTCAGTTAATGCATAAAAATGTCCAAACGACCCCCGAAAAATCACAAAAATTCACACAACACTCCTGTTGTTCTATGTTGACAAAAGAAAAAAACTTCAAACAATAAGAGGCAATGGATATCGTTTCGTCCCAAAGGAGGCACGTTCCCTACCAAAAACCATCATGCTTGTTGTGAGAAGTTCTGGTTTGTGAGAAGCATATACCCAAACCTGCTCGAAATGGGACAAAATTTGTACCACGGCATGTTGATGCCGCTCCATGATAGCATGCCAAGTTTCATGAATTTTAGAAGAGTTTTGGATTTAATAGAATTTAAAAACCAGGCATCTCAATGTTTTGCCGGCAACCAACGCTGCCATGGTGTTTGAAATTTATTCCCATTTCTTGCATGGGCCTAAGCATGCACCCAAGGACACAGATTTGATTTTCAACCAATTTATATGCACTGGAGCATGTGCATGTAGTTCAAATTTGGATTATGCACATAAATGCATTGAAAACTCACTTAATGCATAAAAATGTCCAAACGAACCCCGAAAAATCTCATAAATTCACACGACAATCCTGTTGTTCCCTATTGACACGAGAAAAAAACTTCAAAGCAATAAGAGGCAATGGATATCGTTTGTTCCCAAAGGTAGGACGTTCCCTACCGAAAACCATCATGCTTGTTGTGAGAAGCTCCGGTTTGTGAGAAGCATATACCCAAACCTGCCCCAAATGGGACAAAATTTGTACCACGGCATGTTGATGCCGCTCCATGATAGCATGCCAAGTTTCATGAATTTCAGAATAGTTTTGGATTTACTAGAATTTAAAAACCAGGCATCTCAATGTTTTGCCAGCAATCATCGGTGTCATGGTGTTTGAAATTCATTCCCATTTCTTGCATGGGACCTAAGCATGCACCCAAGGACACTGGTTTGATTTTTCAACCAATTTATATGCACTGGAGCATGCGCATGTAGTTCAAATTTGATCTATGCACATAAATGCATTGAAAACTCAGTTAATGCATAAAAATGTCCAAACAAACCCCGAAAAATCACAAAAATTCACCCAACACTCCAATTGTTCTATGTTGACACGAGAAAAAAACTTGAAAGCAAGAAGAGGCAATGGATATCGTTTCATCCCTGAAGGTGGGACGTTCCCTACCGAAAACAATCATGCTTGTTGGGAGAAGCTCCGGTTTGCGAGAAGCATGTTGCCCAAACCTGCCCCAAATGGGACAAAATTTGTACCCCGGCATGTTGATGCCGCTCCATGATAGCATGCCATGTTTCATGAATTTCATACGAGTTTTGGATTTACTAGAATTTAAAAACCAAGCATCTCAATGTTATGCCGGCAATCAACGGTGCCATGGTGTTTGAAATTCATTCTCATTTCTTGCATGGGACATAAGAATACACCCAAGGACACAGATTTGATTTTTCAACCAATTTATATGCAGTGGAGCATGCGCATGTAGTTCAAATTTGAATTATTCACATAAATGCATTGAAAACTCAGTTAATGCATAAAAATGTCCAAACGAACCCCGAAAAATCACAAAAATTCACACAACACTCCTGTTGTTCCATGTTCACACGAGAAAAAAACTTGAAAGCAATAAGAGGCAATGGATATCGTTTCGTCCCTGAAGGTGGGACGTTCCCTACCGAAAACCATCATGCTTGTTGTGAGAAGCTCCGGTTAGTGAGAAGCATATACCCAAACCTGCCCCAAATGGGACAAAATTTGTACCACGGCATGTTAATGCCGCTCCATGAAAGCATGCCAAGTTTCATGAATTTCATACGAGTTTTGGATTTACTAGAATTTAAAAACCAGGCATCTCAATGTTTTGCCGGACACCAACGGTGCCATGGTGTTTGAAATTCATTCCTATTTCTTGCATGGGACCTAAGCATGCACCCAAGGACACATATTTGATTTTTCAACCAATTTATATGCACTGGAGCATGCGCATGTAGTTCAAATTTGAATTATGCACATAAAATCATAAATGCATTGAAAACTCAGTTGATGCATAAAAATGTCCAAACGAACCCCGAAAAATCACAAAAATTCACACAACACTCCTGTTGTTCTATGTTGACACGAGAAAAAAACATGAAAGCAATAAGAGGCTATGTTGACACAGATTTGATTTTTCAACCAATTTATATGCACGGGAGCATGCGCATGTAGTTCAAATTTGAACTATGCACATAAATGCATTGAAAACTCTGTTAATGCATAAAAATGTCAAAACCAACCCCGAAAAATCACAAAAATTCACACGGCACTCCTGTTGTTCTATGTTGACACGAGAAAAAAACTTGAAAGCAATAAGAGGCAATGGATACCGTTTCGTCCCTGAAGGTGGGACGTTCCCTACCGAAAACCATCATGCTTGTTGTGAGAAGCTCCGGTTTGTGAGAAGCATGATGCCCAAACCTGCCCCAAATGGGACAAAATTTGTACCACGGCATGTTGATGCCGCTCCATGATAGCATGCCAAGTTTCATAAATTTCAGACGAGTTTTGGATTTACTAGAATTTAAAAACCAGGCATCTCAATGTTATGCCGGCAATCAACGGTGCGATGGTGTTTGAAATTCATTCCCATTTCTTCAATGGGACACAAGCATGCACCCAAGGACATATATTTGATTTTTCAACCAATTTATATGCACTGCAGCATGCGCATGTAGTTCCAATTTGAATTATTCACATAAATGCATTGAAAACTCAGCTAATGCATACAAATGTCCAAACGAACCCCGAAAAATCACAAAAATTCACACAACACTCCTGTTCTTCTATGTTGACACGAGAAAAAAACTTGAAGGCAATAAGAGCCAATGGATATCGTTTCGTCCCCAAAGGTGGGATGTTCCCTACCGAAAACCATTGTGCTTGTTGTGAGAAGCTCCGGTTTGTGAGAAGCATATATCGAAACCTGCCCCAAATGGAATATAATTTGTACCCTGGCATGTTGATGCCGCTCCATGATAGCATGCCAAGTTTCATGAATTTCATACGAGTTTTGGATTTACTAGAATTTAAAAACCAGGCATCTCAATGTTTAACCGACAATCAACGGTGCCATGGTGTTTGAAATTCATTCTCATTTCTTGCATGGGACCTAAGCATGCACCCAAGGACACAGATTTGATTTTTCAACCAATTTATATGCAGTGGAGCATGCGCATGTAGTTCAAATTTGAATTATTCACATAAATGCATTCAAAACTCACTTAATGCATAAAATGTCCAAACGAACCCCAAAAAATCACAAAAATTCACACAACACTCCTGTTGTTCCATGTTGACACGAGAAAAAAACTTCAAAGCAATAAGAGGCAATGGATATCGTTTGTTCCCAAAGGTGGGACGTTCCCTACCGAAAACCATCATGCTTGTTGTGAGAAGCTCCGGTTTGTGAGAAGCATATACCCAAACCTGCCCCAAATGGGACAAAATTTGTACCACGGCATGTTGATGCCGCTCCATGATAGCATGCCTAGTTTCATGAATTTCAGAATAGTTTTGGATTTACTGGAATTTAGAAACCAGGCATCTCAATGTTTTGCCGGCAATCATCCGTGCCATGGTGTTTGAAATTCATTCCCATTTCTTGCATGGGGCCTAAGCATGCAGCCAAGGACACAAATTTGATTTTTCAACCAATTTATATGCACTGGAGCATGCGCATGTAGTTCAAATTTCAACTATGCACATAAATGCATTGAAAACTCAGTTAATGCATAAAAATGTGCAAACTAACCCCGAAAAATCACAAAAATTCAGACAACACTCCTGTTGTTCTATGTTGACACGAGAAAAAAACTTGAAAGCAATAAGAGGCAATGGATATCGTTTCATCCCTGAAAGTGGGACGTTCCCTACCGAAAACCATCATGCTTGTTGGGAGAAGCTCTTGCGAGAAGCATGATGCCCAAACCTGCCCCAAATGGGACAAATATTGTACTACGGCATGTTGATGCCGCTCCATGATAGCAAGCCAACTTTCATGAATTTCATACGAGTTTTGGATTTACTAGAATTTAAATACCAGGCATCTCAATCTTATGCCGGCAATCAACAGTGCCATGGTGTTTCAAATTCATTCCCATTTCTTGCATGGGACAGAAGCATGCACCCAAGGACACATATTTAATTTTTCAACCAATTTATATCTAGTGGAGCATGCGCATGTAGTTCAAATTTGAATTATTCACATAAATGCATTGAAAACTTAGTTAATGCATAAAAATGTCCAAACGAATCCCGAAAAATCACAAAAATTCACACAACACTCCTGTTGTTCTATGTTGACACGAGAAAAAAACATGAAAGCAATAAGAGGCAATGGATATCGTTTCGTCCCCAAAGGTGGGATGTTCCCTACCGAAAACCATCATGCTTGTTGTGACAAGCTCCGGTTTGTGAGAAGCATATTTGTACCACGGCATGTTGATGCCGCTCCATGATAGCATGCGAAGTTTCATGAATTTCATACGAGTTCTGGATTTACAAGAATTTAAAAACCAGACATCTCAATGTTTTGCCGGCAATCAATGGTTCCATGGTGTTTGAAATTCATTCCCATTTCTTGCATGGGACCTAAGCATGCACCCAAGGACACAGATTTGATTTTTCAACCAATTTATATCCACTGGAGCATGCGCATGTAGTTCAAATTTGAAGTATGCACATAAATGCATTGAAAACTCACTTAATGCATAAAAATGTCTAAACAAACCCCAAAAAATCAAAAAAAATCACACAACACTCCTGTTGTTCTATGTTGACACGAGAAAAAAACTTCAAAGCAATAAGAGGCAATGGATATCGTTTCGTCCCTGAAGGTGGGACGTTCCCTACCGAAAACAATCATGCTTTTTGTGAGAAGCTCCGGTTTGTGAGAAGCATATACCCAAACCTGCCCCAAATGGGACAAAAATTTTACCTCGACATGTTGATGCCGCTCCATGATAGCATGCCAAGTTTCATGAATTTCATACGAGTTTTAAATTTACTAGAATTTAAAAACCAGGCATCTCAATGTTATGCCGGCAATCAACGGTGCCATGGTGTTTGAAATTCATTCCCATTTTTTGCATGGGACATAAGCATGCACCCAAGGACACAGATTAGATTTTTCAACCAATTTATATGCAGTGGAGCATGCGCATGTAGTTCAAATTTGAATTATTGACATAAATGCATTGAAAACTCAGTTAATGCATAAAAATGTCCAAACGAACCCCGAAAAATCACAAAAATTCACACAACACTTCTGTTGTTCTATGTTGACACAAGAAAAAAACTTCAAAGCAATAAGAGGTAATGGATATCGTTTCGTCCCAAAGGAGGCACGTTCCCTACCAAAAACGATCATGCTTGTTGTGAGAAGCTCCGGTTTGTGCGAAGCATATACCCAAACCTGCCCCAAATGGGACAAAATTTGTACCACGGCATGTTGGTGCCGCTCCAAGATAGCATGCCAAGTTTCATGAATTTCAGAAGAGTTTTGGATTTACAATAATTTAAAAACCAGCCATCTCAATGTTTTGCCGGCAATCAACGCTGCCATGGTGTTTGAAATTCATTCCCATTTCTTGCATGTGCCTAAGCATGCACCCAAGGACACAGATTTGATTTTTCAACCAATTTATATGCACTGGAGCATGCGCATGTAGTTCAAATTTGAACCATGCACATAAATGCATTGAAAACTCAGTTAATGCATAAAAATGTCCAAACGAACCCCGAAAAATCACAAAAATTCACACAGCACTCCTGTTGTTCTATGTTGACACAAGAAAAAAACTTGAAAGCAATAAGAGGCAATGGATATCGTTTCGTCCCTGAAGGTGGGACGTTCCCTACCAAACACCATCATGCTTGTTGTGTGGAGCTCCGGTTTGTGAGAAGCATGATGCCCAAACCTGCCCCAAATGGGACAAAATTTGTACCACGGCATGTTGATGCCGCTCCATGATAGCATGAAAAGTTTCATGAATTTCAGAATAGTTTTGGATTTACTAGAATTTAAAAACCAGGCATCTCAATGTTTTGCCGGAAATCACCGGTACCATGGTGTTTGAAATTCATTCCCATTTCTTGCATGGGCCTAAGCATGCACCCAAGGACACAGATTTGATTTTTCAACCAATTTATATGCACAGGAGCATGCGCATGTAGTTCAAATTTGAACTATGCACGTAAATGCATTGAAAACTCTATTAATGCATAAAAATGTCCAAACGAACCCCAAAAAATGACAAAAATTCACACAACACTCCTGTTGTTCTATGTTGACACGAGAAAAAAACATGAAAGCAATAAGAGGCAATGGATATCGTTTTGTCTCCAAAGGTGGGACGTGCCCTACCGAAAACCATCATGCTTGTTGTGAGAAGCTCCGGTTTGTGAGAAGTATATACCCAAACCTGCCCCAAATGGGACAAAATTTGTACCACGGCATGTTGATGCCGCTCCATGATAGCATGCCAAGTTTCATGAATTTCAGAATAGTTTTGGATTTACTAGAATTTAGAAACCAGGCATCTCAATGTTTTGCCGGCAATCATCGGTGCCATGGTGTTTGAAATTCATTCCCATTTCTTGCATGGGACCTAAGCATGCACCCAAGGACACATATTTGATTTTTCAAGCAATTTATATGCACTGGAGCATGCGCATGTAGTTCCAATTTGAATTATTCACATAAATACATTGAAAACTCAGCTAATGCATACAAATGTCCAAACGAACCCCGAAAAATCACAAAAATTCACACAACACTCCTGTTGTTCTATGTTGACACGAGAAAAAAACTTGAAAGCAATAAGAGGCAATGGATATCGTTTCGTCCCCAAAGGTGGGACGTTCCCTACCGAAAACCATCGTGCTTGTTGTGAGAAGCTGCGGTTTGTGAGAAGCATATACCGAAACCTGCCCCAAATGGGATATAATTTGTACCCTGGCATGTTGATGCCGCTCCATGATAGCATGCCAAGTTTCATGAATTTCATACGAGTTTTGGATTTACTAGAATTTAAAAACCAGGCATCTCAATGTTTAGCCGGCAATCAACGGTACCATGGTGTTTGAAATTCATTCTCATTTCTTGCATGTGACCTAAGCATGCACCCAAGGACAGAGATTAGATTTTTCAACTAATTTATATGCAGTGGAGCATGCGCATGTAGTTCAAATTTAAATTATTCACATAAATGCATTGAAAACTCACTTAATACATAAAATGTCCAAACGAACCCCGAAAAATCACAAAAATTCACACAACACTCCTGTTGTTCCATGTTGACACGAGAAAAAAACATCAAAGCAATAAGAGGCAATGGATATCATTTGTTCCCAAAGGTGGGACGTTCCCTACCGAAAACCATCATGCTTGTTGTGAGAAGCTCCGGTTTGTGAGAAGCATATACCCAAACCTGCCCCAAATGGGACAAAATTTGGACCACGGCATGTTGATGCCGCTCCATGATAGCATGCCAAGTTTCATGAATTTCAGAAAAGTTTTGGATTTACTAGAATTTAGAAACCGGGCATCTCAATGTTTTGCCGGCAATCATCGGTGCCATGGTGTTTGAAATTTATTCCCATTTCTTGCATGGGACCTAAGCATGCACCCAAGGACACAGATTTGATTTTTCAACCAATTTATATGCACTGGAGCATGCGCATGTAGTTCAGATTTGAATTATGCACAAAATTGCATTGAAAACTCAGTTAATGCATAAAAATGTCCAAACAAACCCCGAAAAATTACAAAAATTCACACAACACTCATATTGTTCTATGTTGACACGAGAAAAAAACTTGAAAGGAATAAGAGGCAATGGATATCGTTTCATCCCTGAAGGTGGGACGTTCCCTACCAAAAACCATCATGCTTTTTGTGCGAAGCTCCAGTTTGTGAGAAGCATATACCCAAACCTGCCCCAAATGGGAAAAAATTTGTACCACGGCATGTTGATGCCGCCCCATGATAGCACGCCAAGTTTCATTAATTTCAGAATAGTTTTGTATTTACTAGAATTTAGAAATCAGGCATCTCAATGTTTTGCTGGCAATCATCGGTGTCATGGTGTTTGAAATTCATTCCCATTTCTTCCATGGGACCTAAACATGCACCCAAGGACACAGATTTGATTTTTCAACCAATTTATATGCACTAGAGCATGATCATGTAGTTCAAATTTGAATTATGCACATAAAATCATAAATGCATTGAAAACTCAGTTGATGCATAAAAATGTCCAAACGAACCCCGAAAAATCACAAAAATTCACACAACACTCCTCTTGTTCTATGTTGACACGAGAAAAAAACATGAAAGCAATAAGAGGCAATGGATATCGTTTCATCCCCAAAGGTGGGACGTTCCCAACCGAAAACCATCATGCTTGTTGTGAGAAGCTCCGGTTTGTGAGAAGCATATACCCAAACCTGCCCCAAATGGGACAAAATTTGTTGCATGGCATGTTGATGCCGCTCCATGATAGCATGCCAAGTTTCATGAATTTCAGAAAAGTTTTGGATTTACTAGAATTTAGAAACCAGGCATCTCAATGTTTTGCCGGCAATCATCGGTGCCATGGTGTTTGAAATTTATTCCCATTTCTTGCATGGGACCTAAGCATGCACCCAAGGACACAGATTTGATTTTTCAACCAATTTATATGCACTGGAGCATGCGCATGTAGTTCAAATTTGAATTATGCACAAAATTGCATTGAAAACTCAGTTAATGCATAAAAATGTCCAAACAAACCCCGAAAAATTACAAAAATTCACACAACACTCCTATTGTTCTATGTTGACACGAGAAAAAAACTTGAAAGGAATAAGAGGCAATGGATATCGTTTCATCCCTGAAGGTGGGACGTTCCCTACCAAAAACCATCATGCTTTTTGTGCGAAGCTCCAGTTTGTGAGAAGCATATACCCAAACCTGCCCCAAATGGGAAAAAATTTGTACCACGGCATGTTGATGCCGCCCCATGATAGCACGCCAAGTTTCATTAATTTCAGAATAGTTTTGTATTTACTAGAATTTAGAAATCAGGCATCTCAATGTTTTGCCGGCAATCATCGGTGTCATGGTGTTTGAAATTCATTCCCATTTCTTCCATGGGACCTAAACATGCACCCAAGGACACAGATTTGATTTTTCAACCAATTTATATGCACTAGAGCATGATCATGTAGTTCAAATTTGAATTATGCACATAAAATCATAAATGCATTGAAAACTCAGTTGATGCATAAAAATGTCCAAACGAACCCCGAAAAATCACAAAAATTCACACAACACTCCTGTTGTTCTATGTTGACACGAGAAAAAAACATGAAAGCAATAAGAGGCAATGAATATCGTTTCGTCCCCAAAGGTGGGACGTTCCCTACCGAAAACCTTCATGCTTGTTGTGAGAAGCTCCGGTTTGTGAGAAGCATATACCCAAACCTGCCCCAAATGGGACAAAATTTGTTGCATGGCATGTTGATGCCGCTCCATGATAGCATGCCATTCATGAATTTCAGAATAGTTTTGGATTTACTAGAATTTTAAAACCAGGCATCTCAATGTTTTGCCGGCAATCATCGGTGCCATGGTGTTTGAAATTCATTCCCATTTCTTGCATGGGCCTAAGCATGCACCCAAGGACACATACTTGATTTTTCAACCAATTTATATGCACTGGAGCATGCGCATGTAGTTCAAATTTGAACTATGCACATAAATGCATTGAAAACTCAGTTAATGCATAAAAATGTCCAAACGAACCCCGAAAAATCAGATAAATTCACACAGCCCTCCTGTTGTTCTATGTTGACACGAGAAAAAAACTTTAAAGCAATAAGAGGCAATGGATATCGTTTCGTCCCTGAAGGTGGGACGTTCCCTAACGAAAACCATCATGCTTGTTGTGAGAAGCTTCGGTTTGTGAGAACCATGATGCCCAAACGTCCCCCAAATGGGACAAAATTTGTACCACGACATGTTGATGCCGCTCCATGATAGCATGCCAAGTTTCATGAATTTTAGATGAGTTTTGGATTTACTAGAATTTAAATACCAGGCATCTCAATGTTATGCCGGCAATCAACGGTGCCACGGTGTTTGAAATTCATTCCCATTTCTTCAATGGGACATAAGCATGCACCCAAGGACATAGATTTGTTTTTCAACCAATTTATATGCACTGGAGCATGCGCATGTAGTTCCAATTTGAATTATTCACATAAATGCATTGAAAACTCAGCTAATGCATAAAAATGTCCAAACGATCCCCGAAAAATCACAAAAATTCACACAACACTCTTGTTGTTCTATGTTGACACGAGAAAAAAACTTGAAAGCAATAAGAGGCAATTGATATCGTTTTGTCCCCAAAGGTGGGACGTTCCCTACCGAAAACCATCGTGCTTGTTGTGAGAAGCTCCGGTTTGTGAGAAGCATATACCCAAACCTGCCCCAAATGGGACAACATTTGTATCATGGCATGTTGATGCCGCTCCATGATAGCAGGCCAAGTTTCATGAATTTCAGATGAGTTTTGGATTTACTAGAATTTAAAAACCAGGCATCTCAATGTTTTGCCGGCAATCATCGGTGCCATGGTGTTTGAAATTCATTCCTATTTCTTGCATGGGACCTAAGCATGCACCCAAGGACACAGATTTGATTTTTCAACCAATTTATATGCACTGGAGCATGCGGCTGTATTTCAAATTTGAATTATACACATAAAATCATAAATGCATTGAAAACTCAGTTAATGCATAAAAATGTCCAAACGAACCCCGAAAAATCACAAAATTCACACAACACTCCTGTTGTTCTATGTTGACACAATAGAAAAACTTGAAAGCAATAAGAGGCAATGGATATCATTTCGTCCCTGAAGGTGGGACGTTCCCTACCGAAAACCATCATGCTTGGTTTGAGAAGCTCCGGTTTGTGAGAAGCATATCCCAAACCTGCCCCAAATGGGACAAAATTTGTACCACGGCATGTTGATGCCGCTCCATGATAGCATGCCAAGTTTCATGAATTTCATACGAGTTCTGGATTTACTAGAATTTAAAACCAGGCATCTCAATGATTTGCCGGCAATCAACGGTGCCATGGTGTTTGAAATTCATTCCCATTTCTTGCATGGGACCTAAGCATGCACCCAAGGACACAGATTTGATTTTTCAACCAATTTATATGCAGTGGAGCATGCGCATGTAGTTCAAATTTGAATTATGCACATAAATGCATTGAAAACTGACTTAATGCATAAAAATGTCCAAACAAACCCCAAAATATCACAAAAATTCACACAACACTCCTGTTGTTCTATGTTGACACGAGAAAAAAACTTCAAAGCAATAAGAGGCAATGGGTATCGTTTCGTCCCTGAAGGTGGGAAGTTCCCTACCGAAAACCATCATGCTTTTTGTGAGAAGCTCCGGTTTGTGAGAAGCATATACCCAAACCTGCCCCAAATGGGACAAATATTTTACCTCGGCATGTTGATGCCGCTCCATGATAGCATGCCAAGTTTTATGAATTTCATACGAGTTTTGGATTTACTAGAATTTAAAAACTAGGCATCTCAATGTTATGCCGGCAATCAACGGTGCCTTGGTGTTTGAAATTCATTCCCATTTTTTGCATGGGACATAAGCATGCACCCAAGGACACAGATTTGCTTTTTCAACCAATTTATATGCAGTGGAGCATGCGCATGTAGTTCAAATTTGAATTATTCACATAAATGCATTGAAAACTCAGTTAATGCATCAAAATGTCCAAACGAACCCCCAAAAATCACAAAAATTCACACAACACTCCTGTTGTTCTATGTTGACACAAGAAAAAAACTTCAAAGCAATAACAGGCAATGGATATCGTTTCGTCCCAAAGGAGGCACATTCCCTACCAAAAACTATCATGCTTGTTGTGAGAAGCTCCGGTTTGTGAGAAGCATATACCCAAACCTGCCCCAAATGGGACAAAATTTGTACCACGGCATGTTGATGCCGCTCCATGATAGCATGCCAAGTTTCATGAATTTCAGAAGAGTTTTGGATTTACTAGAATTTAAAAACCAGGCATCTCAATGTTTTGCCGGCAATCAACACTGCCATGGTGTTTGAAATTCATTCCTATTTCTTGCATGGGCGTAAGCATGCACCCAAGGACACAGATTTGATTTTTCAACCAATTTATATGCACTGGAGCATGCGCATGTAGTTCAAATTTGGATTATGCACATAAATGCATTGAAAACTCAGCTAATGCATAAAAATGTCCAAAAAACCCCGAAAAATCACAAAAATTCACACGACAATCCTGTTGTTCCATGTTGACACGAGAAAAAAAATTTAAAGCAATAAGTGGCAATGGATGTCCTTTCGTCCCCAAAGGTGGGATGTTCCCTACCAAAAACCATCATGCTTGTTGTGAGAAGCTCCGGTTTGTGAGAAGCATATACCCAAAGCTGCCCCAAATGGGACAAAATTTGTACCACGGCATGTTGATGCCGCTCCATGATAGCATGCCAAGTTTCATGAATTTCAGAATAGTTTTGGATTTACTAGAATTTAGAAACCAGGCATCTCAATGTTTTGCCGGCAATCATCGTCGCCATGGTGTTTGAAATTCATTCCCATTTCTTGCATGGGACCTAAGCATGCACCCAAGGACACAGATTTGATTTTTCAACTAATTTATATGCAGTGGAGCATGCGCATGTAGTTCAAATTTGAATTATTCACATAAATGCACTAAAAACTCAGTTAATGCATAAATATGTCCAAACGAACCCCGAAAAATCACAAAAATTCACACAACACTCCTGTTGTTCTATGTTGACACAAGAAAAAAACTTCAAAGCAATAAGAGGCAATGGATATCGTTTCGTCCCAAAGGTGGCACGTTCCCTACCAAAAGCCATCATGCTTGTTGTGAGAAGCTTCGGTTTGTGAGAAGCATATACCCAAACCTGCCCCAAATGGGACAAAATTTGTACCACGGCATGTTGATGCCGCTCCATGATAGCATGCCAGGTTTCATGAATTTCAGAATAGTTTTCGATTTACTAGAATTTAAAAACCAGGCATCTCAATGTTTTGCCGGCAATCATCGGTGCCATGGTGTTTGAAATTCATTCCCATTTCTTGCATGGGCCTAAGAATGCACCCAAGGACACAGATGTGATTTTTCAACCAATTTATATGCACTGGAGCATGCGCATGTAGTTCGAATTTGAACTATGCACATAAATGCATTGAAAACTCAGTTAATGCATAAAAATGTCCAAACGAACCCCGAAAAATCACAAAAATTCACACAACACTCCTGTTGTTCTATGTTGACACGAGAAAAAAACTTTAAAGCAATAAGAGGCAATGGATATCGTTTTGTCCCCAAAGGTGGGACTTTCCCTACCGAAAACCATCGTGCTTGTTGTGAGAAGCTCCGGTTTGTGAGAAGCATATACCCAAACCTGCCCCAAATGGGACAACATTTGTACCACGGCATGTTGATGCCGCTCCATGATAGCATGCCAAGTTTCATGAATTTCAGACGAGTTTTGGATTTACTAGAATTTAAAAACCAGGCATCTCAATGTTTTCCCGGCAATCATCGGTGCCATGGTGTTTGAAATTCGTTCCTATTTCTTGCATGGGACCTAAGCATGCACCCAAGGACACAGATTTGATTTTTCAACCAATTTATATGCACTGGAGCATGCGGATGTAGTTCAAATTTGAATTATACACATAAAATCATAAATGCATTGAAAACTTAGTTAATGCATAAAAATGTCCAAACGAACCCCGAAAAATCACATAAATTCACACAACACTCCTGGTGTGCTATGTTGACACAAGAAAAAAACTTCAAAGCAATAAGAGGCAATGGATATCGTTTCGTCCCAAAGGTGGCACGTTCCCTACCAAAAGCCATCATGCTTGTTGTGAGAAGCTCCGGTTTGTGAGAAGCATATACCCAAACCTGCCCCAAATGGGACAAAATTTGTACCACGGCATGTTGATGCCGCTCCATGATAGCATGCCAGGTTTCATGAATTTCAGAATAGTTTTGGATTTACTAGAATTTAAAAACCAGGCATCTCAATGTTTTGCCGGCAATCATCGGTGCCATGGTGTTTGAAATTCATTCCCATTTCTTGCATGGGCCTAAGAATGCACCCAAGGACACAGATGTGATTTTTCAACCAATTTATATGCACTGGAGCATGCGCATGTAGTTCGAATTTGAACTATGCACATAAATGCATTGAAAACTCAGTTAATGCATAAAAATGTCCAAACGAACCCCGAAAAATCACAAAAATTCACACAACACTCCTGTTGTTCTATGTTGACACGAGAAAAAAACTTTAAAGCAATAAGAGGCAATGGATATCGTTTCGTCCCTGAAGGTGGGACGTTCCCTACCGAAAACCATCATGCTTGTTGTGAGGAGCTCCGGTTTGTGAGAAGCATGATGCCCAAACCTACCCCAAATGGGACAAAATTTGTACCACGGCATGTTGATGCCGCTCCATGATAGCATGCCAAGTTTCATGAATTTCAGACGAGTTTTGGATTTACTAGAATTTACAAACCAGGCATCTCAATGTTATGCCGGCAATCAATGGTGCCACGGTGTTTGAAATTCATCCCCATTTCTTAATGGGACATAAGAATGCACCCAAGGACATAGATTTGATTTTTCAACCAATTTATATGCACTGGAGCATGCGCATGTAGTTCCAATTTGAATTATTCACATAAATGCATTGAAAACTCAGCTAATGCATAAAAATGTCCAAACGAACCCCGAAAAATCACAAAAATAGAACAACACTCCTGTTGTTCTATGTTGACACGAGAAAAAAACTTGAAAGCAATAAGAGGCAATGGATATCGTTTTGTCCCCAAAGGTGGGACTTTCCCTACCGAAAACCATCGTGCTTGTTGTGAGAAGCTCCGGTTTGTGAGAAGCATATACCCAAACCTGCCCCAAATGGGACAACATTTGTACCACGGCATGTTGATGCCGCTCCATGATAGCATGCCAAGTTTCATGAATTTCAGACGAGTTTTGGATTTACTAGAATTTAAAAACCAGGCATCTCAATGTTTTCCCGGCAATCATCGGTGCCATGGTGTTTGAAATTCGTTCCTATTTCTTGCATGGGACCTAAGCATGCACCCAAGGACACAGATTTGATTTTTCAACCAATTTATATGCACTGGAGCATGCGGATGTAGTTCAAATTTGAATTATACACATAAAATCATAAATGCATTGAAAACTTAGTTAATGCATAAAAATGTCCAAACGAACCCCGAAAAATCACAAAAATTCACACAACACTCCTGTTGTTCTATGTTGACATGAGAAAAAAACTTGAAAGCAATAAGAGGCAATGGATATCGTTTCGTCCCTGAAGGTGGGACGTTCCCTACCGAAAACCATCATGCTTGTTGTGAGAACCTCCGGTTTATGAGAAGCATATAACCAAACCTGCCCCAAACGGGACAAAATTTGTACCACAGCATGTTGATGCCGCTCCATGATAGCATGCCAAGTTTCATGAATTTCAGAATAGTTTTGGATTTACTAGAATTTTAAAACCAGGCATCTCAATGTTTTGCCGGCAATCATCGGTGCCATGGTGTTTGAAATTCATTCCCATTTCTTGCATGGGACCTAAGCATGCACCCAAGGACACAGATTTTCTTTTTCAACCAATTTATATGCAGTGGAGCATGCGCATGTAGTTCAAATTTGAATTATTCACATAAATGCATTGAAAACTCAGTTAATGCATAAATATGTCCAAACGAACCCCGAAAAATCACAAAAATTCACACAACACTCCTGTTGTTCTATGTTGACACAAGAAAAAAACTTCAAAGCAATAAGAGGCAATGGATATCGTTTCGTCCCAAAGGTGGCACGTTCCCTACTAAAAACCATCATGCTTGTTGTGAGAAGCACCGGTTTGTGAGAAGCATATACCCAAACCGGCCCCAAATGGGACAAAATTTGTACCACGGCATGTTGATGCCGCTCCATGATAGCATGCCAAGTTTCATGAATTTCAGAATAGTTTTCGATTTACTGGAATTTAAAAACCAGGCATCTCAATGTTTTGCCGCCAATCATCGGTGCCATGGTGTTTGAAATTCATTCCCATTTCTTGCATGGGCCTAAGCATGCACCCAAGGACAGATATTTGATTTTTCAACCAATTTATATGCACTGGAGCATGCGCATGTAGTTCAAATTTGAACTATGCACATAAAATCATAAATGCATTGAAAACTCAGTTAATGCATAAAAATGTCCAAACGAACCCCGAAAATCACGAAAATTCACACAACACTCCTGTTGTTCTATGTTGACACGAGAAAAAAACTTTACAGCAATAAGAGGCAATGGATATCGTTTCGTCCCTGAAGGTGGGACGTTCCCTAATTAAAACCATCATGCTTGTTGTGTGGATCTCCGGTTTGTGAGAAGCAAGATGCCCAAACCTGCCCCAAATGGGACAAAATTTGTACCACGGCTTGTTGATGCCGCTCCATGATAGCATGCCAAGTTTCATGAATTTAAGACGAGTTTTGGATTTACTAGAATTTAAAAACCAGGCATCTCAATGTTATGCCGGCAATCAATGGTGCCACGGTGTTTGAAATTCATTCCCATTTCTTCAATGGGACATAAGCATGCACCCAAGGACATAGATTTGATTTTTCAAACAATTTATATGCACTGGAGCGTGCGCATGTAGTTCCAATTTGAATTATTCACATAAATGCATTGAAAACTCAACTAATGCATAAAAATGTCCAAACGAACCCCGAAAAATCACAAAAATAGAACAACACTCCTGTTGTTCTATGTTGACACGAGAAAAATACTTGAAAGCAATAACAGGCAATGGATATCGTTTTGTCCCCAAAGGTTGGACGTTCCCTACCGAAAACCATCGTGCTTGTTGTGAGAAGCTCCGGTTTGTGAGAAGCATATACCCAAACCTGCCCCAAATGGGACAACATTTGTACCACGGCATGTTGATGCCGCTCCATGATAGCATGCCAAGTTTCATGAATTTCAGACGAGTTTTGGATTTACTAGAGTTTAAAAACCAGGCATCTCAATGTTTTCCCGGCAATTTCATTCCTATTTCTTGCATGGGACCTAAGCATGCACCCAAGGACACGGATTTGATTTTTCAACCAATTTATATGCACTGGAGCATGCGGATGTAGTTCAAATTTGAATTATACACATAAAATCATAAATGCATTGAAAACTTAGTTAATGCATAAAAATGTCCAAACGAACCCCGAAAAATCACAAAAATTCACACAACACTCCTGTTGTTCTATGTTGACACGAGAAAAAAAACTTGAAAGCAATAAGAGGCAGTGGATATCGTTTCGTCCCTAAAGGTGGGACGTTCCCTACCGAAAACCATCATGCTTGTTGTGAGAACTTCCGGTTTGTGAGAAGCGTATACCCAAACCTGCCCCAAATGGGACAAAATTTGTACCACAGCATGTTGATGCCGCTCCATGATAGCATGCCAAGTTTCATGAATTTCAGAATAGTTTTGGATTTACTAGAATTTAGAAACCAGGCATCTCAATGTTTTGCCGGCAATCATCGGTGCCATGGTGTTTGAAATTCATTCCCATTTCTTGCATGGGACCTAAGCATGCACCCAAGGACACAGATTTTATTTTTCAACCAATTTATATGCAGTGGAGCATGCGCATGTAGTTCAAATTTGAATTATTCACATAAATGCATTGAAAACTCAGTTAATGCATAAATATGTCCAAACGAACCCCGAAAAATCACATAAATTCACACAACACTCCTGTTGTTCTATGTTGACACAAGAAAAAAACTTCAAAGCAATAAGAGGCAATGGATATCGTTTCGTCCCAAAGGTGGCACGTTCCCTACCAAAAACCATCATGCTTGTTGTGAGAAGCTCCGGTTTGTGAGAAGCATATACCCAAACCGGCCCCAAATGGGACAAAATTTGTACCACGGCATGTTGATGCCGCTCCATGATAGCATGCCAAGTTTCATGAATTTCAGAATAGTTTTCGATTTACTAGAATTTAAAAACCAGGCATCTCAATGTTTTGCCGGCAATCATCGGTGCCATGGTGTTTGAAATTCATTCCCATTTCTTGCATGGGCCTAAGCATGCACCCAAGGACACAGATTTGATTTTTCAACCAATTTATATGCACTGGACCATGCGCATGTAGTTCAAATTTGAACTATGCAAATAAAATCATAAATGCATTGAAAACTCAGTTAATGCATAAAAATGTCCAAACGAACCCCGAAAATCACAAAAATTCACACAACACTCATGTTGTTCTATGTTGACACGAGAAAAAAACTTTACAGCAATAATAGGCAATGGATATCGTTTCGTCCCTGAAGGTGGGACGTTCCCTAATTAAAACCATCATGCTTGTTGTGTGGAGCTCCGGTTTGTGAGAAGCATGATGCCCAAACCTGCCCCAAATGGGACAAAATTTGTACCACGGCATGTTGATGCCGCTCCATAATAGCATGCCAAGTTTCACGAATTTCAGACGAGTTTTGGATTTACTAGAATTTAAAAACCAGGCATCTCAATGTTATGCCGGCAATCAATGGTACCACGATGTTTGAAATTCATTCCCATTTCTTCAATGGGACATAAACCTGCACCCAAGGACATAGATTTGATTTTTCAAACAATTTATATGCACTGGAGCGTGCGCATGTAGTTCCAATTTGAATTATTCACATTAATGCATTGAAAACTCAACTAATGCATAAAAATGTCCAAACGAACCCCGAAAAATCACAAAAATAGAACAACACTCCTGTTGTTCTATGTTGACACGAGAAAAATACTTGAAACCAATAACAGGCAATGGATATCGTTTTGTCCCCAAAGGTTGGACGTTCCCTACCAAAAACCATCATGCTTGTTGTGAGAAGCTCCGGTTTGTGAGAAGCATATACCCAAACCGGCCCCAAATGGGACAAAATTTGTACCACGACATGTTGATGCCGCTCCATGATAGCATGCCAAGTTTCATGAATTTCGGAATAGTTTTCGATTTACTATAATTTAAAAACCAGGCATCTCAATGTTTTGCCGGCAATCATCGGTGCCATGGTGTTTGAAATTCATTCCCATTTCTTGCATGGGCCTAAGTATGCACCCAAGGACACAGATTTGATTTTTCAACCAATTTATATGCACTGGACCATCCGCATGTAGTTCAAATTTGAACTATGGACATAAAATCATAAATGCATTGAAAACTCAGTTAATGCATAAAAATATCCAAACGAACCCTGAAAATCACAAAAATTCACACAACACTCCTGTTGTTCTATGTTGACACGAGAAAAAAACTTTACAGCAATAAGAGGCAATGGATATCGTTTCGTCCCTGAAGGTGGGACGTTCCCTAATTAAAACCATCATGCTTGTTGTGTGGAGCTCCGGTTTGTGAGAAGCATGATGCCCAAACCTGCCCCAAATGGGACAAAATTTGTACCACGGCATGTTGATGCCGCTCCATGATAGCATGCCAAGTTTCACGAATTTCAGACGAGTTTTGGATTTACTAGAATTTAAAAACCAGGCATCTCAATGTTATGCCGGCAATCAATGGTGCCACGATGTTTGAAATCCATTCCCATTTCTTCAATGGGACATAAGCATGCACCCAAGGACATAGATTTGATTTTTCAAACAATTTATATGCACTGGAGCATGCGCATGTAGTTCCAATTTGAATTTTTCACATAAATGCATTGAAAACTCAACTAATGCATAAAAATGTCCAAACGAACCCCGAAAAATCACAAAAATAGAACAACACTCCTGTTGTTCTTGTTGACACGAGAAAAATACTTGAAAGCAATAACAGGCAATGGATATCGTTTTGTCCCCAAAGGTTGGACGTTCCCTACCGAAAACCATCGTGCTTGTTGTGAGAAGCTCCGGTTTGTGAGAAGCATATACCCAAACCTGCCCCAAATGGGACAACATTTGTACCACGGCATGTTGATGCCGCTCCATGATAGCATGCCAAGTTTCATGAATTTCAGACGAGTTTTGGATTTACTAGAATTTAAAAACCAGGCATCTCAATGTTTTCCCGGCAATCATCGGTGCCATGGTGTTTGAAATTCATTCCTATTTCTTGCATGGGACCTAAGCATGCACCTAAAGACACGGATTTGATTTTTCAACCAATTTATATGCACTGGAGCATGCAGATGTAGTTCAAATTTGAATTATACACATAAAATCATAAATGCATTGAAAACTTAGTTAATGCATAAAAATGTCCAAACGAACCCCGAAAAATCACATAAATTCACACAACACTCCTGGTGTGCTATGTTGACACAAGAAAAAAACTTCAAAGCAATAAGAGGCAATGGATATCGTTTCGTCCCAAAGGTGGCACGTTCCCTACCAAAAAACCATCATGCTTGTTGTGAGAAGCTCCGGTTTGTGAGAAGCATATACCCAAACCGGCCCCAAATGGGAAAAAATTTGTACCACTGCATGTTGATGCCGCTCCATGATAGCATGCCAAGTTTCATGAATTTCAGAATAGTTTTCGATTTACTAGAATTTAAAAACCAGGCATCTCAATGTTTTGCCGGCAATCATCGGTGCCATGGTGTTTGAAATTCATTCCCATTTCTTGCATGGGCCTAAGCATGCACCCAAGGACACAGATTTGATTTTTCAACCAATTTATATGCACTGGAGCATGCGCATGTAGTTCAAATTTGCACTATGCACATAAAATCATAAATGCATTGAAAACTCAGTTAATGCATAAAAATGTCCAAACGAACACCGAAAAATCACAAAAATTCACACAACACTCCTGTTGTTCTATGTTCACACGAGAAAAAAACTTTAAAGCAATAAGAGGCAATGGATATCGTTTCGTCCCTAAAGGTGGGACGTTCCCTACCGAAAACCATCATGCTTGTTGTGAGAACCTCCGGTTTGTGAGAAGCGTATACCCAAACCTGCCCCAAATGGGACAAAATTTGTACCACAGCATGTTGATGCCGCTCCATGATAGCATGCCAAGTTTCATGAATTTCAGAATAGTTTTGGATTTACTAGAATTTAGAAACCAGGCATCTCAATGTTTTGCCGGCAATCATCGGTGCCATGGTGTTTGAAATTCATTCCCATTTCTTGCATGGGACCTAAGCATGCACCCAAGGACACAGATTTTATTTTTCAACCAATTTATATGCATTGGAGCATGCGCATGTAGTTCAAATTTGAATTATTCACATAAATGCATTGAAAACTCAGTTAATGCATAAATATTTCCAAACGAACCCCGAAAATTCACATAAATTCACACAACACTCCTGTTGTTCTATGTTGACACAAGAAAAAAACTTCAAAGCAATAAGAGGCAATGGATATCGTTTCGTCCCAAAGGTGGCACGTTCCCTACAAAAAACCATCATGCTTGTTGTGAGAAGCTCCGGTTAGTGAGAAGCATATACCCAAACCGGCCCCAAATGGGACAAAATTTGTACCACGGCATGTTGATGCCGCTCCATGATAGCATGCCAAGTTTCATGAATTTTAGAATAGTTTTGGATTTACTAAAATTTAAAAACCAGGCATCTCAATGTTTTGCCGGCAATCATCGGTGCCATGGTGTTTGAAATTCATTCCCATTTCTTGCATGGGCCTAAGCATGCACCCAAGGACACAGATCTAATTTTTCAACCAATTTATATGCACTGGACCATGCGCATGTAGTTCAAATTTGAACTATGCACATAAAATCATAAATGCATTGAAAACTCAGTTAATGCATAAAATTGTCCAAACGAACCCCGAAAAATCACAAAAATTCACACAACACTCCTGTTGTTCTATGTTGACACGAGAAAAAAACTTTAAAGCAATAAGAGGCAATGGATATCGTTTCGTCCCTGAAGGTGGGACGTTCCCAACCGAAAACCATCATGCTTGTTGTGAGGAGCTCCGGTTTGTGAGAAGCATGATGCCCAAACCTGCCCCAAATGGGACAAAATTTGTACCACGGCATGTTGATGCCGCTCCATGATAGCATGCCAAGTTTCATGAATTTCAGACGAGTTTTGGATTTACCAGAATTTAAAAACCAGGCATCTCAATGTTATGCCGGCAATCAATGGTGCCACGGTGTTTGAAATTCATTCCCATTTCTTCAATGGGACATAAGCATGCACCCAAGGACATAGATTTGATTTTTCAACCAATTTATATGCACTGGAGCATGCGCATGTAGTTCCAATTTGAATTATTCACATAAATGCATTGAAAACTCAACTAATGCATAAAAATGTCCAAAGGAACCCCGAAAAATCACAAAAATAGAACAACACTCCTGTTGTTCTATGTTAACACGAGAAAAAAACTTGAAAGCAATAACAGGCAATGGATATCGTTTTGTCCCCAAAGGTGGGACGTTCCCTACCGAAAACCATCGTGCTTGTTGTGAGAAGCTCCGGTTTGTGAGAAGCATATACCCAAACCTGCCCCAAATGGGACAACATTTGTACCACGGCATGTTGATGCCGCTCCATGATAGCATGCCAAGTTTCATGAATTTCAGACAAGTTTTGGATTACTAGAATTTAAAAACCAGGCATCTCAATGTTTTCCCGGCAATCATCGGTGCCATGGTGTTTGAAATTCATTCCTATTTCTTGCATGGGACCTAAGCATGCACCCAAGGACACGGATTTGATTTTTCAACCAATTTATATGCACTGTAGCATGCGGATGTAGTTCCAATTTGAATTATACACATAAAATCATAAATGCATTGAAAACTTAGTTAATGCATAAAAATGTCCAAACGAACCCCGAAAAATCACAAAAATTCACACAACACTCCTCTTGTTCTATGTTGACACGAGAAAAAAAGTGAAAGCAATAAGAGGCAATGGATATCGTTCCGTCCCTTAAAGGTGGGACGTTCCCTACCGAAAACCATCATGCTTGTTGTGAGAACCTCCGGTTTGTGAGAAGCATATACCCAAACCTGCCCCAAATGGGACAAAATTTGTACAACAGCATGTTGATGCCGCTCCATGATAGCATGCCAAGTTTCATGAATTTCAGAATAGTTTTGGATTTACTAGAATTTAGAAACCAGGCATCTCAATGTTTTGCCGGCAATCATCGGTGCCATGGTGTTTGAAATTCATTCCCATTTCTTGCATGGGACCTAAGCATGCACCCAAGGACACATATTTTATTTTTCAACCAATTTATATGCAGTGGAGCATGCGCATGTAGTTCAAATTTGAATTATTCACATAAATGCATTGAAAACTCAGTTAATGCATAAATATGTCCAAACGAACCCCGAAAAATCACATAAATTCACACAACACTCCTGTTGTTCTATGTTGACACAAGAAAAAAACTTCAAAGCAATAAGAGGCAATGGATATCGTTTCATCCCAAAGGTGGCACGTTCCTTACCAAAAACCATCATGCTTGTTGTGAGAAGCTCCGGTTTGTGAGAAGCATATACCCAAACCGGCCCCAAATGGGACAAAATTTGTACCACGGCATGTTGATGCCGCTCCATGATAGCATGCCAAATTTCATGAATTTCAGAATAGTTTTCGATTTACTAGAATTTAAAAACCAGGCATCTCAATGTTTTGCCGGCAATCATCGGTGCCATGGTGTTTGAAATTCATTCCCATTTCTTGCATGGGCCTAAGCATGCACCCAAGGACACAGATTTGATTTTTCAACCAATTTATATGCACTGGACCATGCGCATGTAGTTCAAATTTGAACTATGCACATAAAATCATAAATGCATTAAAAACTCAGTTAATGCATAAAAATGTCCAAACGAACCCCAAAAAATCAGAAAAATTCACACAACACTCCTGTTGTTCTATGTTGACACGAGAAAAAAACTTTACAGCAATAAGAGGCAATGGATATCGTTTTGTCCCTGAAGGTGGGTCGTTCCCTACCGAAAACCATTATGCTTGTTGTGTGGAGCTCCGGTTTGTGAGAAGCATGATGCCCAAACCTGCCCCAAATGGGACAAAATTTGTACCACGGCATGTTGATGCCGCTCCATGATAGCATGCCAAGTTTCACGAATTTCAGACGACTAGAATTTAAAAACCAGGCATCTCAATGTTATGCCGGCAATCAATGGTGCCACGGTGTTTGAAATTCATTCCCATTTCTTCAATGGGACATAAGCATGCACCCAAAGACATAGATTTGATTTTTCAACCAATTTATATGCACTGGAGCGTGCGCATGTAGTTCCAATTTGAATTATTCACATAAATGCATTGAAAACTCAACTAATGCATAAAAATGTCCAAACGAACCCCGAAAAATCACAAAAATAGAACAACACTCCTGTTGTTCTATGTTGACACGAGAAAAAAACTTGAAAGCAATAACAGGCAATGGATATCGTTTTGTGCCCAAAGGTTGGACGTTCCCTACCGAAAACCATCGTGCTTGTTGTGAGAAGCTCCGGTTTGTGAGAAGCATATACCCAAACCTGCCCAAAATGGGACAACATTTGTACCACGGCATGTTGATGCCGCTCCATGATAGCATGCCAAGTTTCATGTATTTCAGACGAGTTTTGGATTTACTAGAATTTAAAAACCAGGCATCTCAATGTTTTCCCGGCAATCATCGGTGCATTGGTGTTTGAAATTCATTCCTATTTCTTGCATGGGACCTAAGCATGCACCCGAGGACACAGATTTGATTTTTCAACCAATTTATATGCACTGGAGCATGCGGATGTAGTTCAAATTTGAATTATACACATAAAATCATAAATGCATTGAAAACTTAGTTAATGCATAAAAATGTCCAAACGAACCCCAAAAAATCACAAAAATTCACACAACACTCCTGTTGTTCTATGTTGACACGAGAAAAAAACTTGAAAGCAATAAGAGGCAATGGATATCGTTTCGTCCCTGAAGGTGGGACGTTCCCTACCGAAAACCATCATGCTTGTTGTGAGAACCTCCGGTTTGTGAGAAGCATATACCCAAACCTGCCCCAAATGGGACAAAATTTGTACCACAGCATGTTGATGCCGCTCCATGATAGCATGCCAAGTTTCATGAATTTCAGAATAGTTTTGGATTTACTAGAATTTAGAAACCAGGCATCTCAATGTTTTGCCGGCAATCATCGGTGCCATGGTGTTTGAAATTCATTCCCATTTCTTGCATGGGACCTAAGCATGCACCCAAGGACACAGATTTTATTTTTCAACCAATTTATATGCAGTGGAGCATGCGCATGTAGTTCAAATTTGAATTATTCACATAAATGCATTGAAAACTCAGTTAATGCATAAATATGTCCAAACGAACCCCGAAAAATCACATAAATTCACACAACACTCCTGTTGTTCTATGTTGACACAAGAAAAAAACTAAAAAGCAATAAGAGGCAATGGATATCGTTTCGTCCCAAAGGTGGCACGTTCCCTACCAAAAACCATCATGCTTGTTGTGAGAAGCTCCGGTTTGTGAGAAGCATATACCCAAACCGGCCCCAAATGGGACAAAATTTGTACCACGGCATGTTGATGCCGCTCCATGATAGCATGCCAAGTTTCATGAATTTCAGAATAGTTTTCAATTTACTAGAATTTAAAAACCAGGCATCTCAATGTTTTGCCGGCAATCATCGGTGCCATGGTGTTTGAAATTCATTCCCATTTCTTGCATGGTCCTAAGCATGCACCCAAGAACACAGATTTGATTTTTCAACCAATTTATATGTACTGGACCATGCGCATGTAGTTCAAATTTGAACTATGCACACAAAATCATAAATGCATTGAAAACTCAGTTAATGCATAAAAATGTCCAAACGAACCCCGAAAAATCACAAAAATTCACACAACACTCCTGTTGTTCTATGTTGACACGAGAAAAAAACTTTAAAGCAATATGAGGCAATGGATATCGTTTCGTCCCTGAAGGTGGGACGTTCCCTACCGAAAACCATCATGCTTGTTGTGAGGAGCTCCGGTTTGTGAGAAGCATGATGCCCAAACTTGCCCCAAATGGGACAAAATTTGTACCACGGCATGTTGATGCCGCTCCATGATAGCATGCCAAGTTTCATGAATTTCAGACGAGTTTTGGATTTACTAGAATTTAAAAACCAGGCATCTCAATGTTATGCCGGCAATCAGTGGTGCCACGGTGTTTGAAATTCATTCCCATTTCTTCAATGGGACATAAGCATGCACCCAAGGACATAGATTTGATTTTTCAACCAATTTATATGCACTGGAGCATGCGCATGTAGTTCCAATTTAAATTATTCACATAAATGCATTGAAAACTCAACTAATACATAAAAATGTCCAAACGAACCCCGAAAAATCACAAAAATAGAACAACACTCCTATTGTTCTATGTTAACACGAGAAAAAAACAATAAAGCAATAACAGGCAATGGATATCGTTTTGTCCCCAAAGGTGGGACGTTCCCTACCGAAACCATCGTGCTTGTTGTGAGAAGCTCCGGTTTGTGAGAAGCATATTCCCAAACCTGCCCCAAATGGGACAACATTTGTACCACGGCATGTTGATGCCGCTCCATGATAGCATGCCAAGTTTCATGAATTTCAGACGAGTTTTGGATTACTAGAATTTGAAAACCAGGCATCTCAATGTTTTCCCGGCAATCATCGGTGCCATGGTTTTGAAATTCATTCCTATTTCTTGCATGGGACCTAAGCATGCACCCAAGGACACGGATTTGATTTTTCAACCAATTTATATGCACTGGAGCATGCGGATGTAGTTCAAATTTGAAATATACACATAAAATCATAAATGCATTGAAAACTTAGTTAATGCATAAAAATGTCCAAACGAACCCCGAAAAATCACAAAAATTCACACAACACTCCTGTTGTTCTATGTTGACACGAGAAAAAAACATTAAAGCAATAAGAGGCAATGGATATCGTTTCGTCCCTGAAGGTGGGACGTTCCCTACCGAAAACCATCATGCTTGTTGTGAGGAGCTCCGGTTTGTGAGAAGCATGATGCCCAAACCTGCCCCAAATGGGACAAAATTTGTACCACGGCATGTTGATGCCGCTCCATGATAGCATGCCAAGTTTCATGAATTTCAGACGAGTTTTGGATTTACTAGAATTTAAAAACCAGGCATCTCAATGTTATGCCGGCAATCAATGGTGCCACGGTGTTTGAAATTCATTCCCATTTCTTCAATGGGACATAAGCATGCACCCAAGGACATAGATTTGATTTTTCAACCAATTTATATGCACTGGAGCATGCGCATGTAGTTCCAATTTGAATTATTCACATAAATGCATTGAAAACTCAACTAATGCATAAAAATGTCCAAACGAACCCCGAAAAATCACAAAAATAGAAAAACACTCCTATTGTTCTATGTTAACACGAGAAAAAAACTATAAAGCAATAACAGGCAATGGATATCGTTTTGTCCCCAAAGGTGGGACGTTCCCTACCGAAACCATCGTGCTTGTTGTGAGAAGCTCCGGTTTGTAAGAAGCATACACCCAAACCTGCCCCAAATGGGACAACATTTGTACCACGGCATGTTGATGCCGCTCCATGATAGCATGCCAAGTTTCATGAATTTCAGACGAGTTTTGGATTACTAGAATTTAAAAACCAGGCATCTCAATGTTTTCCCGGCAATCATCGGTGCCATGGTGTTTGAAATTCATTCCTATTTCTTGCATGGGACCTAAGCATGCACCCAAGGACACGGATTTGATTTTTCAACCAATTTATATGCACTGGAGCATGCGGATGTAGTTCAAATTTGAATTGTACACATAAAATCATAAATGCATTGAAAACTTAGTTAATGCATAAAAATGTCCAAACGAACCCCAAAAAATCACAAAAATTCACACAACACTCCTGTTGTTCTATGTTGACACGAGAAAAAAAACTTGAAAGCAATAAGAGGCAATGGATATCGTTTCGTCCCTGAAGGTGGGACGTTTCCTACCGAAAACCATCATGCTTGTTGTGAGATCCTCCGGTTTGTGAGAAGCATATACCCAAACCTGCCCCAAATGGGACAAAATTTGTACCACAGCATGTTGATGCCGCTCCATGATAGCATGCCAAGTTTCGTGAATTTCAGAATAGTTTTGGATTTACTAGAATTTAGAAACCAGGCATCTCAATGTTTTGCCGGCAATCATCGGTGCCATGGTGTTTGAAATTCATTCCCATTTCTTGCATGGGACCTAAGCATGCACCCAAGGACACAGATTTTATTTTTCAACCAATTTATATGCAGTGGAGCATGCGCATGTAGTTCAAATTTGAATTATTCACATAAATGCATTGAAAACTCAGTTAATGCATAAATATGTCCAAACGAACCCCGAAAAATCACAAAAATTCACACAACACTCCTGTTGTTCTATGTTGACACAAGAAAAAACTTCAAAGCAATAAGAGGCAATGGATATCGTTTCGTCCCAAAGGTGGCACGTTCCCTACCAAAAACCATCATGCTTGTTGTGAGAAGCTCCGGTTTGTGAGAAGCATATACCCAAACTGGCCCCAAATGGGACAAAATTTGTACCACGACATGTTGATGCCGCTCCATGATAGCATGCCAAGTTTCATGAATTTCAGAATAGTTTTGGATTTACTAGAATTTAAAAACCAGGCATCTCAATGTTTTGCCGGCAATCATCGGTGCCATGGTGTTTGAAATTCATTCCCATTTTTTGCATGGGCCTAAGCATGCACCCAAGGACACAGATTTGATTTTTCAACCAATTTATATGCACTGGAGCATGCGCATGTAGTTCAAATTTGCACTATGCACATAAAATCATAAATGCATTGAAAACTCAGTTAATGCATAAAAATGTCCAAACGAACACCGAAAAATCACAAAAATTCACACAACACTCCTGTTGTTCTATGTTCACACGAGAAAAAAACTTTAAAGCAATAAGAGGCAATGGATATTGTTTCGTCCCTGAAGGTGGGACGTTCCCTACCGAAAACCATCATGCTTGTTGTGAGGAGCTCCAGTTTGTGAGAAGCATGATGCCCAAACCTGCCCCAAATGGGACAAAATTTGTACCATGGCATGTTGATGCCGCTCCATGATAGCATGCCAAGTTTCATGAATTTCAGACGAGTTTTGGATTTACTAGAATTTAAAAACCAGGCGTCTCAATGTTTTCCCGGCAATCATCGGTGCCATGGTGTTTGAAATTCATTCCTATTTCTTGCATGGGACCTAAGCATGCACCCAAGGACACGGATTTGATTTTTCAACCAATTTATATGCACTGGAGCATGCGCATGTAGTTCAAATTTGAATTATACACATAAAATCATAAATGAATTGAAAACTCAGTTAGTGCATAAAAATGTCCACACGAACCTCGAAAAATCATAAAAATTCACACAACACTCCTGTTGTTCTATGTTGACACGAGAAAAAAACTTCAAAGCAATAAGAGGCAATGGATATCGTTTCGTCCCTGAAGGTGGGACGTTCCCTACCGAAAACCATCATGCTTGTTGTGAGAAGCTCCGGTTTGTGAGAAGCATATACCCAAACCTGCCCCAAATGGGACAAAATTTGTACCACGGCATGTTGATGCCGCTCCATGACAGCATGCCAAGTTTCATGAATTTCATACGAGTTCTGGATTTACTAGAATTTAAAAACCAGGCATCTCAATGTTTTGCCGGCAATCAACGGTGCCATGGTGTTTGAAATTCATTCCCTTTTCTTGCATGGGACCTAAGCATGCACCCAAGGACACAGATTTGATTTTTCAACCAATTTATATGCACTGGAGCATGCGCATGTAGTTCAAATTTGAATTATGCACATAAATGCATTGAAAACTCACTTAATGCATAAAAATGTCCAAACAAACCCCAAAAAATCACAAAAATTCAGACAACACTCCTGTTGTTCTATGTTGACACGAGAAAAAAACTTCAAAGCAATAAGAGGCAATGGATATCGTTTCGTCCCTGAAGGTGGGACGTTCCCTACCGAAAACCATCATGCTTTTTTGTGAGAAGCTCCGGTTTGTGAGAAGCATATACCCAAACCTGCCCCAAATGGGGCAAATTTTTTACCACGGCATGTTCATTCCGCTCCATGATAGCATGCCAGGTTTCATGAATTTCATACGAGTTTTGGATTTACTAGAATTTAAAAACCAGGCATCTGAATGTTATGCCGGCAATCAACGGTGCCATGGTGTTTGACATTCATTCCCATTTCTTGCATGGGACATAAGCATGCACGCAAGGACACAGATTTGATTTTTCAACCAATTTATATGCACTGGAGCATGCGCACGTAGTTCAAATTTGAACTATGCACATAAATGCATTGAAAACTCAGTTAATGCATAAAAATGTCCAAACGAACCCCAAAAAATCAAAAAAATTCACACAACACTCCTGTTGTTCTATGTTGACACGAGAAAAAAACTTGAAAGCAATAAGAGGCAATGGATATCGTTTCATCCCTGAAGGTGGGATGTTCCCTACCGAAAACCATCATGCTTGTTGGGAGAAGCTCCGGTTTGTGAGAAGCATGATGCCCAAACCTGCCCCAAATGGGACAAAATTTGTACCACGGCATGTTGATGCCGCTCCATGATAGCATGCCAAGTTTCATGAATTTCATACGAGTTTTGTATTTACTAGAATTTAAAAACCAGGCATCTCAATGTTATGCCGGCAATCAACAGTGCCATGGTGTTTGAAAGTCATTCCCATTTCTTGCATTGGACATAAGCATGCACCCAAGGACACAGATTTGATTTTTCAACCAATTTATATGCACTGGAGCATGAGTATGTAGTTCAAATTTGAATTATTCACATAAATGCATTGAAAACTCAGTTAATGCATAAATATGTCCAAACGAACCCCGAAAAATCACAAAAATTCACACAACACTCCTGTTGTTCTATGTTGACACAAGAAAAAAATTCAAAGCAATAAGAGGCAATGGATATCGTTTCGTCCCAAAGGTGGCACGTTCCCTACCAAAAACCATCATGCTTGTTGTGAGAAGCTCCGGTTTGTGAGAAGCATATACCCAAACTGGCCCCAAATGGGACAAAATTTGTACCACGACATGTTGTTGCCGCTCCATGATAGCATGCCAAGTTTCATGAATTTCAGAATAGTTTTGGATTTACTAGAATTTAAAAACCAGGCATCTCAATGTTTTGCCGGCAATCATCGGAGCCATGGTGTTTGAAATTCATTCCCATTTCTTGCATGGGCCTAAGCATGCACGCAAGGACACAGATTTGGATTTTCAACCAATTTATATGCACTGGAGCATGCGCATGTAGTTCAAATTTGCACTATGCACATAAATGCATTGACAACTCAGTTAATACATAAAAATGTCCAAACGAACCCCGAAAAATCACAAAAATTCACACAACACTCCTGTTGTTCTATGTTGACACGAGAAAAAAAACTTCAAAGCAATAAGAGGCAATGGATATCGTTTCGTCCCCAAAGGTGGGACGTTCCCTACCGAAAACCATCATGATTTTTGTGAGAAGCTCCAGTTTGTGAGAAGCATATACCCAAACCTGCCCCAAATGGGACAAAATTTGTACCATGGCATGTTGATGCCGCTCCATGATAGCATGCCAAGTTTCATGAATTTCATACGAGTTTTGGATTTACTAGAATTTAAAAACTAGGCATTTCAATGTTTTGCCGGCAATCAACGGTACCATGGTGTTTGAAATTCATTCCCATTTCTTGCATGGGACCTAAGCATGCACCGAAGGACACAGATTTGATTTTTCAACCAATTTATATGCAGTGGAGCATGCGCATGTAGTTAAAATTTGAATTACGCACATAAATGCATTGAAAACTCAGTTAATGCATAAAAATGTCCAAACGAACCCCGAAAAATCACAAAAATTCACACAACACTCCTGTTGTTCTATGTTGACACGAGGAAAAAACTTGAAAGCAATAAGAGGCAATGGATATCGTTTCGTCCCTGAAGGTGGGACGTTCCCTACCGAAAACCATCATGCTTTTTCTGAGAAGCTCCGGTTTGTGAGAAGCATATACCCAAACCTGCCCCAAATGGGACAAAATTTGTACCACGGCATGTTGATGCCGCTCCATGAAAGCATGCCAAGTTTCATGAATTTCAAACGAGTTTTGGATTTACTAGAATTTAAAAACCAGGCATCTCAATGTTTTGCCGGCAATCAACGGTGCCATGGTGTTTGAAATTCATTCCTATTTCTTGCATGGGACCTAAGCATGCACCCAAGGACACTGATTTCATTTTGAACCATATTATACGCACAGCAGCATGCATGTAGTTCAAATTTGAATTATGCACATATAATCATAAATGCATTGAAAACTCAGTTGATGCATAAAAATGTCCAAACGAACCCCGAAAAATCAAAAAAATTCACACAACACTCCTGTTGTTCTATGTTGACACGAGAAAAAAACATGAAAGCAATAAGAGGCAATGGATATCGTTTTGTCCCCAAAGGTGGGACGTTCCCTACCGAAAACCATCATGCTTGTTGTGAGAAGCTCCGGTTTGTGAGAAGCATATACCCAAACCTGCCCCAAATGGGACAAAATTTGTACAAGGCATGTTGATGCCGCTCCATGATAGCATGCCAAGTTTCATGAATTTCATACAAGTTCTGGATTTACAAGAATTTAAAAACCAGGCATCTCAATGTTTTGCCGGCAATCAACGGTGCCATGGTGTTTGAAATTCATTCCCATTTCTTGCATGGGACCTAAGCATGCACCCAAGGACACTGATTTCATTTTTCAACCATATTATACGCACAGCAGCATGCACATGTAGTTCAAATTTGAATTATGCACATATAATCATAAATGCATTGACAACTCAGTTGATGCATAAAAATGTCCAAACGAACCCCGAAAAATCACAAAAATTCACACAACACTCCTGTTGTTCTATGTTGACACGAGAAAAAAACATGAAAGCAATAAGAGGCAATGGATATCGTTTCGTCCCAAAGGTGGCACGTTCCCTACCAAAAACCATCATGCTTGTTGTGAGAAGCTCCGGTTTGTGAGAAGCAGATACCCAAACCGGCCCCAAATGGGACAAAATTTGTACCACGGCATGTTGATGCCGCTCCATGATAGCATGCCAAGTTTCATGAATTTTAGAATAGTTTTCAATTTACTAGAATTTAAAAACCAGGCATCTCAATGTTTTGCCGGCAATCATCGGTGCCATGGTGTTTGAAATTCATTCCCATTTCTTGCATGGTCCTAAGCATGCACCCAAGAACACAGATTTGATTTTTCGACCAATTTATATGCACTGGAGCATGCGGATGTAGTTCAAATTTGAATTATACACATAAAATCATAAATGCATTGAAAACTTAGTTAATGCATAAAAATGTCCAAACGAACCCCGAAAAATCACAAAAATTCACACAACACTCCTGTTGTTCTATGTTGACACGAGAAAAAAACATTAAAGCAATAAGAGGCAATGGATATCGTTTCGTCCCTGAAGGTGGGACGTTCCCTACCGAAAACCATCATGCTTGTTGTGAGGAGCTCCGGTTTGTGAGAAGCATGATGCCCAAACCTGCCCCAAATGGGACAAAATTTGTACCACGGCATGTTGATGCCGCTCCATGATAGCATGCCAAGTTTCATGAATTTCAGACGAGTTTTGGATTTACTAGAATTTAAAAACCAGGCATCTCAATGTTATGCCGGCAATCAATGGTGCCACGGTGTTTGAAATTCATTCCCATTTCTTCAATGGGACATAAGCATGCACCCAAGGACATAGATTTGATTTTTCAACCAATTTATATGCACTGGAGCATGCGCATGTAGTTCCAATTTGAATTATTCACATAAATGCATTGAAAACTCAACTAATGCATAAAAATGTCCAAACGAACCCCGAAAAATCACAAAAATAGAAAAACACTCCTATTGTTCTATGTTAACACGAGAAAAAAACTATAAAGCAATAACAGGCAATGGATATCGTTTTGTCCCCAAAGGTGGGACGTTCCCTACCGAAACCATCGTGCTTGTTGTGAGAAGCTCCGGTTTGTAAGAAGCATACACCCAAACCTGCCCCAAATGGGACAACATTTGTACCACGGCATGTTGATGCCGCTCCATGATAGCATGCCAAGTTTCATGAATTTCAGACGAGTTTTGGATTACTAAAATTTAAAAACCAGGCATCTCAATGTTTTCCCGGCAATCATCGGTGCCATGGTGTTTGAAATTCATTCCTATTTCTTGCATGGGACCTAAGCATGCACCCAAGGACACGGATTTGATTTTTCAACCAATTTATATGCACTGGAGCATGCGGATGTAGTTCAAATTTGAATTGTACACATAAAATCATAAATGCATTGAAAACTTAGTTAATGCATAAAAATGTCCAAACGAACCCCAAAAAATCACAAAAATTCACACAACACTCCTGTTGTTCTATGTTGACACGAGAAAAAAAACTTGAAAGCAATAAGAGGCAATGGATATCGTTTCGTCCCTGAAGGTGGGACGTTTCCTACCGAAAACCATCATGCTTGTTGTGAGATCCTCCGGTTTGTGAGAAGCATATACCCAAACCTGCCCCAAATGGGACAAAATTTGTACCACAGCATGTTGATGCCGCTCCATGATAGCATGCCAAGTTTCGTGAATTTCAGAATAGTTTTGGATTTACTAGAATTTAGAAACCAGGCATCTCAATGTTTTGCCGGCAATCATCGGTGCCATGGTGTTTGAAATTCATTCCCATTTCTTGCATGGGACCTAAGCATGCACCCAAGGACACAGATTTTATTTTTCAACCAATTTATATGCAGTGGAGCATGCGCATGTAGTTCAAAGTTGAATTATTCACATAAATGCATTGAAAACTCAGTTAATGCATAAATATGTCCAAACGAACCCCGAAAAATCACAAAAATTCACACAACACTCCTGTTGTTCTATGTTGACACAAGAAAAAACTTCAAAGCAATAAGAGGCAATGGATATCGTTTCGTCCCAAAGGTGGCACGTTCCCTACCAAAAACCATCATGCTTGTTGTGAGAAGCTCCGGTTTGTGAGAAGCATATACCCAAACTGGCCCCAAATGGGACAAAATTTGTACCACGACATGTTGATGCCGCTCCATGATAGCATGCCAAGTTTCATGAATTTCAGAATAGTTTTGGATTTACTAGAATTTAAAAACCAGGCATCTCAATGTTTTGCCGGCAATCATCGGTGCCATGGTGTTTGAAATTCATTCCCATTTCTTGCATGGGCCTAAGCATGCACCCAAGGACACAGATTTGATTTTTCAACCAATTTATATGCACTGGAGCATGCGCATGTAGTTCAAATTTGCACTATGCACATAAAATCATAAATGCATTGAAAACTCAGTTAATGCATAAAAATGTCCAAACGAACACCGAAAAATCACAAAAATTCACACAACACTCCTGTTGTTCTATCTTCACACGAGAAAAAAACTTTAAAGCAATAAGAGGCAATGGATATTGTTTCGTCCCTGAAGGTGGGACGTTCCCTACCGAAAACCATCATGCTTGTTGTGAGGAGCTCCAGTTTGTGAGAAGCATGATGCCCAAACCTGCCCCAAATGGGACAAAATTTGTACCACGGCATGTTGATGCCGCTCCATGATAGCATGCCAAGTTTCATGAATTTCAGACGAGTTTTGGATTTACTAGAATTTAAAAACCAGGCGTCTCAATGTTTTCCCGGCAATCATCGGTGCCATGGTGTTTGAAATTCATTCCTATTTCTTGCATGGGACCTAAGCATGCACCCAAGGACACGGATTTGATTTTTCAACCAATTTATATGCACTGGAGCATGCGCATGTAGTTCAAATTTGAATTATACACATAAAATCATAAATGAATTGAAAACTCAGTTAATGCATAAAAATGTCCACACGAACCCCGAAAAATCATAAAAATTCACACAACACTCCTGTTGTTCTATGTTGACACGAGAAAAAAACTTCAAAGCAATAAGAGGCAATGGATATCGTTTCGTCCCTGAAGGTGGGACGTTCCCTACCGAAAACCATCATGCTTGTTGTGAGAAGCTCCGGTTTGTGAGAAGCATATACCCAAACCTGCCCCAAATGGGACAAAATTTGTACCACGGCATGTTGATGCCGCTCCATGATAGCATGCCAAGTTTCATGAATTTCATACGAGTTCTGGATTTACTAGAATTTAAAACCAGGCATCTCAATGTTTTGCCGGCAATCAACGGTGCCATGGTGTTTGAAATTCATTCCCTTTTCTTGCATGGGACCTAAGCATGCACCCAAGGACACAGATTTGATTTTTCAACCAATTTATATGCACTGGAGCATGCGCATGTAGTTCAAATTTGAATTATGCACATAAATGCATTGAAAACTCACTTAATGCATAAAAATGTCCAAACAAACCCCAAAAAATCACAAAAATTCAGACAACACTCCTGTTGTTCTATGTTGACACGAGAAAAAAACTGCAAAGCAATAAGAGGCAATGGATATCGTTTCGTCCCTGAAGGTGGGACGTTCCCTACCGAAAACCATCATGCTTTTTTGTGAGAAGCTCCGGTTTGTGAGAAGCATATACCCAAACCTGCCCCAAATGGGGCAAATTTTTTACCACGGCATGTTCATTCCGCTCCATGATAGCATGCCAGGTTTCATGAATTTCATACGAGTTTTGGATTTACTAGAATTTAAAAACCAGGCATCTGAATGTTATGCCGGCAATCAACGGTGCCATGGTGTTTGACATTCATTCCCATTTCTTGCATGGGACATAAGCATGCACCCAAGGACACAGATTTGAGTTTTCAACCAATTTATATGCACTGGAGCATGCGCACGTAGTTCAAATTTGAACTATGCACATAAATGCATTGAAAACTCAGTTAATGCATAAAAATGTCCAAACGAACCCCAAAAAATCAAAAAAATTCACACAACACTCCTGTTGTTCTATGTTGACACGAGAAAAAAACTTGAAAGCAATAAGAGGCAATGGATATCGTTTCATCCCTGAAGGTGGGATGTTCCCTACCGAAAACCATCATGCTTGTTGGGAGAAGCTCCGGTTTGTGAGAAGCATGATGCCCAAACCTGCCCCAAATGGGACAAAATTTGTACCACGGCATGTTGATGCCGCTCCATGATAGCATGCCAAGTTTCATGAATTTCATACGAGTTTTGTATTTACTAGAATTTAAAAACCAGGCATCTCAATGTTATGCCGGCAATCAACAGTGCCATGGTGTTTGAAAGTCATTCCCATTTCTTGCATTGGACATAAGCATGCACCCAAGGACACAGATTTGATTTTTCAACCAATTTATATGCACTGGAGCATGCGTATGTAGTACAAATTTGAATTATTCACATAAATGCATTGAAAACTCAGTTAATGCATAAAATGTCCAAACGAACCCCGAAAAATCACAAAAATTCACACAACACTCCTGTTGTTCTATGTTGACACAAGAAAAAAATTCAAAGCAATAAGAGGCAATGGATATCGTTTCGTCCCAAAGGTGGCACGTTCCCTACCAAAAACCATCATGCTTGTTGTGAGAAGCTCCGGTTTGTGAGAAGCATATACCCAAACCTGCCCCAAATGGGACAAAATTTGTACCACAGCATGTTGATGCCGCTCCATGATAGCATGCCAGGTTTCATGAATTTTAGACGAGTTTTGGATTTACAAGAATTTAAAAACCAGGCATCGCAATGTTTTGCCGGCAATCAACGGTGCCATGGTGTTTGAAATTCATTCCCATTTCTTGCATGGGACCTAAGCATGCACCCAAGGACATAGATTTGATTTTTCAACCAATTTATATGCACTGGAGCATGCGCATGTAGTTCAAATTTGAACTATGCACATAAATGCATTGACAACTCAGTTAATACATAAAAATGTCCAAACGAACCCCGAAAAATCACAAAAATTCACACAACACTCCTGTTGTTCTACGTTGACACGAGAAAAAAACTTCAAAGCAATAAGAGGCAATGGATATCGTTTCGTCCCCAAAGGTGGGACGTTCCCTACCGAAAACCATCATGATTTTTGTGAGAAGCTCCAGTTTGTGAGAAGCATATACCCAAACCTGCCCCAAATGGGACAAAATTTGTACCATGGCATGTTGATGCCGCTCCATGATAGCATGCCAAGTTTCATGAATTTCATACGAGTTTTGGATTTACTAGAATTTAAAAACTAGGCATTTCAATGTTTTGCCGGCATTCAACGGTACCATGGTGTTTGAAATTCATTCCCATTTCTTGCATGGGACCTAAGCATGCACCGAAGGACACAGATTTGATTTTTCAACCAATTTATATGCAGTGGAGCATGCGCATGTAGTTAAAATTTGAATTACGCACATAAATGCATTGAAAACTAAGTTAATGCATAAAAATGTCCAAACGAACCCCGAAAAATCACAAAAATTCACACAACACTCCTGTTGTTCTATGTTGACACGAGGAAAAAACTTGAAAGCAATAAGAGGCAATGAATATCGTTTCGTCCCTGAAGGTGGGACGTTCCCTACCGAAAACCATCATGCTTTTTCTGAGAAGCTCCGGTTTGTGAGAAGCATATACCCAAACCTGCCCCAAATGGGACAAAATTTGTACCACGGCATGTTGATGCCGCTCCATGAAAGCATGCCAAGTTTCATGAATTTCAGACGAGTTTTCGATTTACTAGAATTTAAAAACCAGGCATCTCAATGTTTTGCCGGCAATCAACGGAGCCATGGTGTTTGAAATTCATTCCTATTTCTTGCATGGGACCTAAGCATGCACCCAAGGACACTGATTTCATTTTTCAACCAATTTATACGCACAGGAGCATGCACATGTAGTTCAAATTTGAATTATGCACATATAATCATAAATGCATTGAAAACTCAGTTGATGCATAAAAATGTCCAAACGAACCCCGAAAAATCACAAAAATTCACACAACACTCCTGTTGTTCTATGTTGACACGAGAAAAAAACATGAAAGCAATAAGAGGCAATGGATATCGTTTTGTCCCCAAAGGTGGGACGTTCCCTACCGAAAACCATCATGCTTGTTGTGAGAAGCTCCGGTTTGTGAGAAGCATATACCCAAACCTGCCCCAAATGGGACAAAATTTGTACAAGGCATGTTGATGCCGCTCCATGATAGCATGCGAAGTTTCATGAATTTCATACAAGTTCTGGATTTACAAGAATTTAAAAACCAGGCATCTCAATGTTTTGCCGGCAATCAACGGTGCCATGGTGTTTGAAATTCATTCCCATTTCTTGCATGGGACCTAAGCATGCACCCAAGGACACAGATTTGATTTTTCAACCAATTTATATGCACTGGAGCATGCGCATGTAGTTCAAATTTGAATTATGCACATAAATGCATTGAAAACTCACTTAATGCATAAAAATGTCCAAAGAAACCCCAAAAATCACAAAAATTCACACAACACTCCTGTTGTTCAATGTTGACACGAGAAAAAAACTTCAAAGCAATAAGAGGCAATGGATATCGTTTCGTCCCTGAAGGTGGGACGTTCCCTACCGAAAACCATCATGCTTTTTGTGAGAAATTTCGGTTTGTGAGAAGCATATACCCAAACCTGCCCCAAATGGGACAAAATTTTTACCTCGACATGTTGATGCCGCTCCATGATAGCATGCCAAGTTTCATGAATTTCATACGAGTTTTGGATTTACTAGAATTTAAAAACCAGGCATCTCAATGTTATGTCGGCAATCAACGGTGCCATGGTGTTTGAAATTCATTCCCATTTTTTGCATGGGACATAAGCATGCACCCAAGGACACAGATTTGATTTTTCTACCAATTTATATGAAGAGGAGCATGCGCATGTAGTTCAAATTTGAATTATTCAAATAAATGCATTGAAAACTCAGTTAATACATAAAATGTCCAAACGAACCCCGAAAAATCACAAAAATTCACACAACACTCCTGTTGTTCTATGTTGACACAAGAAAAAAACTTCAAAGCAATAAGAGGCAATGGATATCGTTTCGTCCCAAAGGTGGCACGTTCCCTACCAAAAACCATCATGCTTGTTGTAAGAAGCTCCGGTTTGTGAGAAGCATATACCCAAACCTGCCCCAAATGGGACAAAATTTGTACCACGGCATGTTGATGCCGCTCCATGATAGCATGCCAGGTTTCATGAATTTTAGACGAGTTTTGGATTTACAAGAATTTAAAAACCAGGCATCGCAATGTTTTGCCGGCAATCAACGGTGCCATGGTGTTTGAAATTCACTCCCATTTCTTGCATGGGACCTAAGCATGCACCCAAGGACACAGATTTGATTTTTCAACCAATTTATATGCACTGGAGCATGCGCATGTAGTTCAAATTTGAATTATGCACATAAAATCATAAATGCATTGAAAACTCACTTAATGCATAAAAATGTCCAAACGAACACCGAAAAATCACAAAAATTCACACAACACTCCTGTTGTTCTATGTTCACACGAGAAAAAAACTTTAAAGCAATAAGAGGCAATGGATATCGTTTCGTCCCTGAAGGTGGGACGTTCCCTACCGAAAACCATCATGCTTGTTGTGAGGAGCTCCGGTTTGTGAGAAGCATGATGCCCAAACCTGCCCCAAATGGGACAAAATTTGTACCACGGCATGTTGATGCCGCTCCATGATAGCATGCCAAGTTTCACGAATTTCAGACGAGTTTTGGATTTACTAGAATTTAAAAACCAGGCGTCTCAATGTTATGCCGGCAATCAATGGTGCCACGGTGTTTGAAATTCATTCCCATTTCTTCAATGGGACATAAGCATGCACCCAAGGACAAAGATTTGATTTTTCAACCAATTTATATGAACTGGAGCATGCGCATGTAGTTCCAATTTGAATTATTCACATAAATGCATTGAAAACTCAACTAATGCATAAAAATGTCCAAACGAACCACGAAAAATCACAAAAATAGAACAACACTCCTGTTGTTCTATGTTGACACGAGAAAAAAACTTGAAAGCAATAACAGACAATGGATATCGTTTTGTCCCCAAAGGTGGGACGTTCCCTACCAAAAACCATCGTGCTTGTTGTGAGAAGCTCCGGTTTGTGAGAAGCATATACCCAAACCTGCCCCAAATGGGACAACATTTGTACCACGGCATGTTGATGCCGCTCCATGATAGCATGCCAAGTTTCATGAATTTTAGACGAGTTTTGGATTTACTAGAATTTAAAAACCAGGCATCTCAATGTTTTCCCGGCAATCATCAGTGCCATGGTGTTTGAAATTCATTCCTTTTTCTTGCATGGGACCTAAGCATGCACCCAAGGACACGAATTTGATTTTTCAACCAATTTATATGCACTGGAGCATGCGCATGTAGTTCAAATTTGAATTATACACATAAAATCATAAATGAATTGAAAACTCAGTTAATGCATAAAAATGTCCACACGAACCCCGAAAAATCATAAAAATTCACACAACACTCCTGTTGTTCTATGTTGACACGAGAAAAAAACTTCAAAGCAATAAGAGGCAATGGATATCGTTTCGTCCCTGAAGGTGGGACGTTCCCTACCGAAAACCATCATGCTTGTTGTGAGAAGCTCCGGTTTGTGAGAAGCATATACCCAAACCTGCCCCAAATGGGACAAAATTTGTACCACGGCATGTTGATGCCGCTCCATGATAGCATGCCAAGTTTCATGAATTTCATACGAGTTCTGGATTTACTAGAATTTAAAAACCAGGCATCTCAATGTTTTGCCGGCAATCAACGGTGCCATGGTGTTTGAAATTCATTCCCTTTTCTTGCATGGGACCTAAGCATGCACCCAAGGACACAGATTTGATTTTTCAACCAATTTATATGCACTGGAGCATGCGCATGTAGTTCAAATTTGAATTATGCACATAAATGCATTGAAAACTCACTTAATGCATAAAAATGTCCAAACAAACCCCAAAAAATCACAAAAATTCAGACAACACTCCTGTTGTTCTATGTTGACACGAGAAAAAAACTTCAAAGCAATAAGAGGCAATGGATATCGTTTCGTCCCTGAAGGTGGGACGTTCCCTACCGAAAACCATCATGCTTTTTTGTGAGAAGCTCCGGTTTGTGAGAAGCATATACCCAAACCTGCCCCAAATGGGGCAAATTTTTTACCACGGCATGTTCATTCCGCTCCATGATAGCATGCCAGGTTTCATGAATTTCATACGAGTTTTGGATTTACTAGAATTTAAAAACCAGGCATCTGAATGTTATGCCGGCAATCAACGGTGCCATGGTGTTTGACATTCATTCCCATTTCTTGCATGGGACATAAGCATGCACCCAAGGACACAGATTTGATTTTTCAACCAATTGATATGCACTGGAGCATGCGCATGTAGTTCAAATTTGAACTATGCACATAAATGCATTGAAAACTCAGTTAATGCATAAAAATGTCCAAACGAACCCCGAAAAATCACAAAAATTCACACAACACTCTTGTTGTTCTATGTTGACACGAGAAAAAAACTTGAAAGCAATAAGAGGCAATGGATATCGTTTCATCCCTGAAGGTGGGATGTTCCCTACCGAAAACCATCATGCTTGTTGGGAGAAGCTCCGGTTTGTGAGAAGCATGATGCCCAAACCTGCCCCAAATGGGACAAAATTTGTACCACGGCATGTTGATGCCGCTCCATGATAGCATGCCAAGTTTCATGAATTTCATACGAGTTTTGTATTTACTAGAATTTAAAAACCAGGCATCTCAATGTTATGCCGACAATCAACAGTGCCATGGTGTTTGAAAGTCATTCCCATTTCTTGCATTGGACATAAGCATGCACCCAAGGACACAGATTTGATTTTTCAACCAATTTATATGCACTGGAGCATGCGTATGTAGTTCAAATTTGAATTATTCACATAAATGCATTGAAAACTCAGTTAATGCATAAAAATGTCCAAACGAACCCCGAAAAATCACAAAAATTCACACAGCACTCCTGTTGTTCTTTGTTGACACAAGAAAAAAACTTCAAAGCAATAAGAGGCAATGGATATCGTTTCGTCCCAAAGGAGGCACGTTCCCTACCAAAAACCGTCATGCTTGTTGTGAGAAGCTCCGGTTTATGAGAAGCATATACCCAAACCTGCACCAAATAGGACAAAATTTGTACCACGGCATGTTGATGCCGCTCGATGATAGCATGCCAAGTTTCATGAATTTCGGAAGAGTTTTGGATTTACTAGATTTTAAAAACCAGGCATCTCAATGTTTAGCCGGCAATCAACGCTGCCATGGTGTTTGAAATTCATTCCCATTTCTTGGATGGGCCTACGCATGCACCCAAGGACATAGATTTGATTTTTCAACCAATTTATATGCACTGGAGCATGCGCATGTAGTTCAAATTTGGATTATGCACATAAATGCATTGAAAACTCAGTTAATGCATAAAAATATCCAAACGAACCCCGAAAAATCACAAAAATTCACACAACACTCCTGTTGTTCCATGTTGACACGAGAAAAAAACTTCAAAGCAATAAGAGGCAATGGATATCGTTTCGTCCCTGAAGGTGGGACGTTCCCTACCGAAACCATCATGCTTGTTGTGAGAAGCTCCGGTTTTTTAGAAGCATGATGCCCAAACCTGCCCCAAATGGGACAAAATTTGTACCACGGCATGTTGATGCCACTCCATGATAGCATGCCAAGTTTCATGAATTTCAGACGAGTTTTGGATTTACTAGAATTTAAAAACCAAGCATCTCAATGTTATGCCAGCAATCAATGGTGCCATGGTGTTTGAAATTCATTCCCATTTCTTGCATGGGACATAAGCATGCACCCAAGGACACAGATTTGATTTTTCAACCAATTTATATGCACTGGAGCATGCGCATGTAGTTCCAATTTGAATTATTGACATAAATGCATTGAAAACTCAGCTAATGCGTAAAAACGACCAAATGAACCCCGAAAAATCTAAAAAATTCGCACAAAACTCCTGTTGTTCTATGTTGACACGAGAAAAAAACATGAAAGCAATAAGAGGCAATGGATATCGTTTCGTCCCTGAAGGTGGGACTTTCCATACCAAAAACCATCATGCTTATTGTGAGAAGCTCCGGTTTGTGAGAAGCATATACCCAAACCTGCCCCAAATGGGACAAAATTTGTACCACGGCATGTTGATGCCGCTCCATGAAAGCATGCCAAGTTTCATGAATTTCAGACGAGTTTTGGATTTACTAGAATTTAAAAACCAGGCATCTCAATGTTTTGCCGGCAATCAACGGTGCCATGGTGTTTGAAATTCATTCCTATTTCTTGCATCGGACCTAAGCATGCACCCAAGGACACAGATTTGATTTTTCAACCAATTTATATGCACTGGAGCATGCGCATGTAGTTCAAATTTGAATTATGCACATAAAATCATAAATGCATTAAAAACTCAGTTGATGCATAAAAATGTCCAAACGAACCTCGAAAAATCACAAATATTCACACAACACTCCTGTTGTTCTATGTTGACACGAGACAAAACTTGAAAGCAATAAGAGGTAATGGATATCGTTTCGTCCCTGAAAGTGGGACGTTCCCTACCGAAAACCATCATGCTTGTTGTGAGAAGCTCCGGTTTGTGAGAATCGTATACCCAAACCTGCCCCAAATGGGACAAAATTTGTACCACGGCATGTTGATGCCGCTCCATGATAGCATGCCAAGTTTCATGAATTTTTGAATAGTTTTGGATTTACTAGAATTTAAAAACCAGGCATCTCAATGTTTTGCCGGCAATCATCGGTGCCATGGTGTTTGAAATTCATTCCCATTTCTTGCATGGGACATAAGCATGCACCCAAGGACACAGATTTGATTTTTCAACCAATTTATATGCAGTGGAGCATGCGCATGTAGTTCAAATTTGAATTATTCACATAAATGCATTGAAAACTCAGTTAATGCATAAAAATGTCCAAATGAACCCCGAAAAATCACAAAAATTCACACAACACTCCTGTTGTTCTATGTTGACACGAGAAAAAAACTTCAAAGCAATAAGAGGCAATGGATATCATTTCGTCCCTGAAGGTGGGACGTTCCCTACCGAAAACCATCATGCTTTTTGTGAGAAGCTCCGGTTTGTGAGAAGCATATACCGAAACCTGCACCAAATGGGACAAAAATTTTACCACGGCATGTTGATGCCGCTGCATGATAGCATGCCAAGTTTTATGAATTTCATACGAGTTTTGGATTTACTAGAATTTGAAAACCAGGCATCTCAATGTTATGCCGGCAATCAACGGTGCCATGGTGTTTGAAATTCATTCCCATTTCTTGCATGGGACATAAGCATGCACCCAAGGACACAGATTTGATTTTTCAACCAATTCATATGCACTAGAGAATGCGCATGTAGTTCAAATTTGAATTATTCACATAAATGCATTGAAAACTCGGTTATGCATAAAAATGTAAAAACGAACCCCGAAAAATCACAAAAATTCACACAACACTCCTGTTGTTCTATGTTGACACAAGAAAAAAACTTCAAAGCAATAAGAGGCAATGGATATCATTTCATCCCCAAAGGTGGGACGTTCCCTACCAAAAACCATCATGCCTGTTGTGAGAAGCTCCGGTTTGTGAGAAGCATATACCCAAACCTGCCCCAAATGGGACAAAATTTGTACCACGGCATGTTGATGCCGCTCCATGATAGCATGCCAAGTTTCATGAATTTCATAAGAGTTTCGGATTTACTAGAATTTAAAAACCAGGCATCTCAATGTTTTGCCGGCAATCAACGCCGCCATGGTGTTTGTAATTCATTCCCATTTCTTGCATGGGCCTAAGCATGCACCCAAGGACACAGATTAGATTTTTCAACCAATTTATATGCACTGGAGCATGCGCATGTAGTTCAAATTTGGATTATGCACATAAATGCATTGAAAACTCACTTAATGCATAAAAATATCCAAACGAACCCCGAAAAATCACAAAAATTCACACAACACTCGTGTTGTTCCATGTTGACACGAGAAAAAAACTTCAAAGCAATAAGAGGCAATGGATATCGTTTCGTCCCCAAAGGTGGGACGTTCCCTACCAAAAACCATCATGCTTGTTGTGAGAAGCTCCGGTTTGTGAGAAGCATATACCCAAACCTGCCCCAAATGGGACAAAATTTGTACCACGGCATGTTGATGCCGCTCCATGATAGCATGCCAACTTTCATGAATTTCTGAATAGTTTTGGATTTACTAGAATTTAAAAAACAGGCATCTCAATGTTTTCCTGGCAATCATCGGTGCCATGGTGTTTGAAATTCATTCCCATTTCTTGCATGGGCCTAAGCATGCACCCAAGGACACAGATTTGATTTTTCAACCAATTTATATGCACTGGAGCATGCGCATGTAGTTCCAATTTGAATTATTCACATAAATGCATTGAAAACTCAGCCGATGCATAAAAATGTCCAAACGAACCAAAAAATCACAAAAATTCACATAACACTCCTGTTGTTCTATGTTGACACGAGAAAAAAACTTGAAACCAATAAGAGGCAATGGATATCGTTTCGTCCCTGAAGGTGGGACGTTCCATACCGAAAACCATCATGCTTGTTGTGAGAAGCTCCCGTTTGTGAGAAGCATATACCCAAACCTGCCCCAAATGAGACAAAATTTGTACCACGGCATGTTGATGCCGCTCCATGAAAGCATGCCAAGTTTCATGAACTTCAGACGAGTTTTGGATTTACTAGAATTTAAAAATCAGGCATCTCAATGTTTTGCCGGCAATCAACGCTGCCATGGTGTTTGAAATTCATTCCTATTTCTTGCATGGGACCTAAGCATGCACCCAAGGACACAAATTTGATTTTTCAACCAATTTATATGCACTGGAGCATGCGCATGTAGTTCAAATTTGAATTATGCACATAAAATCATAAATGCATTGAAAACTCAGTTGATGCATAAAAATGTCCAAACGAACCCCGAAAAATCACAAAAATTCACACAACACTCCTGTTGTTCTATGTTGACACGAGAAAATAAACTTGAAAGCAATAAGAGGCAATGGATATCGTTTCGTCCCTGAAGGTGGGACGTTCCCTACCGAAAACCATCATGCTTGTTGTGAGAAGCTCCGGTTTGTGAGAAGCGTATACCCAAACCTGCCCCAAATGGGACAATATTTGTACCACCGCATGTTGATGCCGCTCCATGATAGCATGCCAAGTTTCATGAATTTCATACGAGTTCTGGATTTACTAGAATTTAAAAACCAGGCATCTCAATGTTTTACCGGCAATCAACGGTGCCATGGTGTTTGAAATTCATTCCCATTTCTTGAATGGGACCTAAGCATCCACCCAAGGACACAAATTTGATTTTTCAACCAATTTAAATGCACTGGAGCATCCGCATGTAGTTAAAATTTGAATTACGCACATAAATGCATTGAAAACTCACTTAATGCATAAAAATGTACAAACAAACCCCAGAAAATCACACAACACTACTGTAGTTCTATGTTGACACGAGAAAAAAACTTCAAAGCAATAAGAGGCAATGGATATCGTTTCGTCCCTGAAGATGGGACGTTCCCTACCGAAAACCATCATGCTTTTTGTGAGAAGCTCCGGTTTGTGAGAAGCATATACCCAAACCTGCCCCAAATGGGACAAAAAATTTACCACGGCATGTTGATGCCGCTCCATGATAGCATGCCAAGCTTCATGAATTTCAGAATAGTTTTGGATTTACTAGAATTTAAAAACCAGGCATCTCAATGTTATGCCGGCAATCAACGGTGCTATGGTGTTTGAATTCATTCCCATTTCTTGCATGGGACATAAGCGTGCACCCAAGGACACAGATTTGATTTTTCAACCAATTTATATGCAGTGGCGCATGCGCATGTAGTTCAAATTTGAATTATTCACATAAATGCATTGAAAACTCAGTTAATGCATAAAAATGTCCAAACGAACCCCGAAAAATCACAAAAATTCACACAACACTCCTGTTGTTCCATGTTGACACAAGAAAAAAACTTCAAAGCAATAAGAGGCAATGGATATCGTTTCGTCCCAACGGTGGCACGTTCCCTACCGATTTATATATACTGAAGCATGCGCATGTAGTTCAAATTTGGATTATGCACATAAATGCATTGAAAACTCACTCGATGCATAAAAATGTCCAAACGAACCCCGAAAAATCACAAAAATTAACACAACACCCTGTTGTTCCATGTTGACACGAGAAAAAAACTTCAAAGCAATAAGAGGCAATGGATATCGTTTCGTCCCCAAAGGTGGGATGTTCCCTACCGAAAACCATCGTGCTTGTTGTGAGAAGCTCCGGTTTGTGAGAAGCATATACCCAAACCAGCCCCAAATGCGACAAAATTTGTGCCACGGCATGTTGATGCCGCTCCATGATAGCATGCCAAGTTTCATGAATTTTAGACGAGTTTTGGATTACTAGAATTTAAAAACCAGGGATCTCAATGTTTTGCCGGCAATCAACGGTGCTATGGTGTTTGAGATTCATTCCTATTTCTTGCATGGGACCTAAGCATGCACCCAAGGACACAGATTTGATTTTTCAACCAATTTATATGCACTGGAGCATGTGCATGGAGTTCATATTTGAATTATGCACACAAAATCATAAATGCATTGAAAACTCAGTTGATGCATAAAAATGTCCAAACGAACCCTGAAAAATCACAAAAATTCACACAACACTCCTGTTGTTCTATGTTGACACAAGAAAAAAACTTCAAAGCAATAAGAGGCAATGGATATCATTTCGTCCCCAAAGGTGGGACGTTCCCTACCAAAAACCATCATGCCTGTTGTGAGAAGCTCCGGTTTGTGAGAAGCATATACCCAAACCTGCCCCAAATGGGACAAAATTTGTACCACGGCATGTTGATGCCGCTCCATGATAGCATGCCAAGTTTCATGAATTTCAGAATAGTTTTGGATTTATTAGAATTTAAAAACCGGGCATCTCAATGTTTTGCCGGCAATCATCGGTGCCATGGTGTTTGAAATTCATTCCCATTTCTTGCATGGGACATAAGCATGCACCCAAGGACACAGATTTGATTTTTCAACCAATTTAAATGCACTGGAGCATGCGCATATAGTTCCAATTTGAATTATTCACATAAATGCATTGAAAACTCAGCTAATGCATAAAAATGTCCAAACAAACCCCGAAAAATCACAAAAATTCACACAACACTCCTGTTGTTCTATGTTGACACAAGAAAAAAACATCAAAGCAATAAGAGGCAATGGATATCGTTTCGTCCCCAAAGGTGGGACGTTCCCTACCGAAAACCATCGTGCTTGTTGTGAGAAGCTCCGGTTTGTGAGAAGCGTATACCCAATCCTGCCCCAAATGGGACAATATTTGTACCACGGCATGTTGATGCCGCTCCATGATAGCATGCCAAGTTTCATGAATTTCATACGAGTTCAGGATTTACTAGAATTTAAAAACCAGGCATCTCAATGTTTTGCCGGCAATCAACGGTGCCATGGTGTTTGAAATTCATTCCCATTTCTTGCATGGGACCTAAGCATGCACCCAAGGACACAGATTTGATTTTTCAACCAATTTATATGCATTGGAGCATGCGCATGTAGTTCAAATTTGAATTATGCACATAAATGCATTGAAAACTCACTTAATGCATTAAAATGTCCAAACAAACCCCCAAAAATCACACAAGACTCCTGTAGTTCTATGTTGACACGAGAAAAAAAACTTCGAAGCAATAAGAAGCAATGGATATCGTTTCGTCCCTGAAGATGGGACGTTCCCTACCGAAAAACATCATGCTTTTTGTGAGAAGCTCCGGTTTGTGAGAAGCATATACCCAAACCTGCCCCAAATGGGACAAAAAATTTACCACGACATGTTGATGCCGCTCCATGATAGCATGCCAAGTTTCATGAATTTCAGAATAGTTTTGGATTTACTAGAATTTAAAAACCAGGCATCTCAATGTTATGCCGGCAATCAACGGTGCTATGGTGTTTGAAATTCATTCCCATTTCTTGCATGGGACATAAGGATGCACCCAAGAACACAGATTTGATTTTTCAACCAATTTATATGCAGTGGCGCATGCACATGTAGTTCAAATTTGAATTATTCACGTAAATGCATTGAAAACTCAGTTAATGCATCAAAATGTCCAAACAAACCTGAAAAATCACAACACAACACTCCTATTGTTCTATGTTAACACAAGAAAAAAACTTCAAAGCAATAAGAGGCAATGGATATCGTTTCGTCCCAAAGGTGGCATGTTCCGTACCAAAAACCATCTTGCTTGTTGTGAGAAGCATATACCCAAACCTGCCCCAAATGGGTCAAAATTTGTACCACGGCATGTTGATGCCGCTCCATGATAGCATGCCAAGTTTCAAGAATTTCATACGAGTTTTGGATTTACTAGAATTTAAAAACCAGGCATCTCAATTGTTTTGCCGGCAATCAACGCTACCATGGTGTTTGAAATTCATTCCCATTTCTTGCATGGGCCTAAGCATGCAGCCAAGGACACGGATTTGATTTTTCAACCAATTTATATATACTGAAGCATGCGCATGTAGTTCAAATTTGGATTATGCACATAAATGCATTGAAAACTCACTCAATGCATAAAAATGTCCAAACGAACCCCGAAAAATCACAAAAATTCACACAACACTCCTGTTGTTCCATGTTGACACGAGAAAGAAACATCAAAGCAATAAGAGGCAATGGATATCGTTTCGTCCCTGAAGGTGGGATGTTCCCTACCGAAAACCATCTTGCTTGTTGTGAGAAGCTCCGGTTTGTGAGAAGCATATACCCAAACCTGCCCCAAATGGGACAAAATTTGTACCACGGCATGTTGATGCCGCTCCATGATAGCATGCCAAGTTTCATGAATTTCAGAATAGTTTTGGATTTACTAGAATTTAAAAACCAGGCATCTCAATGCTTTGCCGGCAATCATCGGTGCCATGGTGTTTGAAATTCATTCCCATTTCATGCATGGGACATAAGCATGCACCCAAGGACACAGATTTGATTTTTCAACCAATTTAAATGCACTGGAGCATGCGCATATAGTTCCAATTTGAATTATTCACATAAATGCATTGAAAACTCAGCTAATGCATAAAAATGTCCAAACAAACCCTGAAAAATCACAAAAATTCACACAACACTCCTGTTGTTCTATGTTGACACGACAAAAAAACTTGAAAGCAATAAGAGGCAATGGATATTGTTTCGTCCCCAAAGGTGGGACGTTCCCTACCGAAAACCATCGTGCTTGTTGTGAGAAGTTCCGCTTTGTGAGAAGCATATACCCAAACCTGCCCCAAATGGGACAAAATTTGTACCACGGCATGTTGATGCCGCTCCATGATAGCACGCCAAGTTTCATGAATTTCAGACGATTTTTGGATTTACTAGAATTAAAAAACCTGGCATCTTAATGTTTTGCCGGCAATCAACGGTGCCATGGTGTTTGAAATTCATTCCTATTTCTTGCATGGGACCTAAGCATGCACCCAAGGACACTGATTTGATTTTTCAACCAATTTATATGCACTGGAGCATGCGGATGTAGTTCAAATTTTAATTATACACATAAAATCATAAATGCATTGAAAACTCAGTTAATGCATAAAAATGTCCAAACGAACCCCAAAAATCACAAAAATTCACACAACACTCTTGTTGTTCTATGTTGACGCGAGAAAAAAACTTCAAAGCAATAAGAGGCAATGGATATCGTTTCGTCCCTGAAGGTGGGACGTTCCCTACCGAAAACCATCATGCTTGTTGTAAGAAGCTCCGGTTTGTGAGAAGCATATACCCAAACCAGCCCCAAATGGGACAAAATTTGTACCACGCCATGTTGATGCCGCTCCATGATAGCATGCCAAGTTTCATGAATTTCATACGAGTTCTGGATTTACTAGAATTTAAAAACCAGGCATCTCAATGTTATGCCGGCAATCAACGGTGCCATGGTGTTTGAAATTCATTCCCATTTCTTGCATGGGACATAAGCATGCACCCAAGGACACAGATTTGATTTTTCAACCAATTTATATGCAGTGGAGCATGCGCATGTAATTCAATTTTGAATTATTCACATAAATGCATTGAAAACTCAGTTAATGCATAAAAATGTCAAAACGAACCCCGAAAAATCACAAAAATTCACACAACACTCTTGTTGTTCTATGTTGACACGAGAAAGAAACTTCAAAGCAATAAGAGGCAATGGATATCGTTTCGTCGCCAAAGGTGGGACGTTCCCTACCGAAAACCATCATGCTTTTTGTGAGAAGCTCCAGTTTGTGAGAAGCATATACCAAAACCTGCCCCAAATGGGACAAAATTTGTGCCATGGCATGTTGATGCCGCTCCATGATAGCATGCCAAGTTTCATGAATTTTAGAATAGTTTTGGATTTACTTGAATTCAAAAACCAGGAATCTCAATGTTTTGCCGGCAATCATCGGTGCCATGGTATTTGAAATTCATTCCCATTTCTTGCATGGGCCTAAGCATGCACCCAAGGACACATATTTGATTTTCCAACCAATTTATATGCACTGGAGCATGCGGATGTAGTTCAAATCTGAACTATGCACATAAATGCATTGAAAACTCAGTTAATGCATAAAAATGTCAAAACGAACCCTGAAAAATCACAAAAATTCACACAACACTCCTGTTGTTCTATGTTGACACAAGAAAAAAACTTCAAAGCAATAAGAGGCAATGGATATCGTTTCGTCCCAAAGGTGGCACGTTCCCTACCAAAAACCATCATGCTTGTTGTGAGAAGCTCCGGTTTGTGAGAAGCATATACCCAAACCTGCCCCAAATGGGACAAAATTTGTACCACGGCATGTTGATGCCGCTCCATGATAGCATGCCAAGTCTCATGAATTTCATACGAGTTTTGGATGTACTAGAATTTAAAACCAGGCATCTCATTGTTTTGCCGGCAATCATCGATGCCATGGTGTTTGAAATTCATTCCCATTTCTTGCATGGGACATAAGCATGCACCCAAGGACACAAATTTGATTTTTCAACCAATTTATATGCAGTGGAGCATGCGCCTGTAGTTCAAATTTGAATTATTCACATAAATGCATTGAAAACTCAGTTAATGCATAAAAATGTCCAAACGAACCCCGAAAAAAAACAAAAATTCACACAACACTCCTGTTGTTCTATGTTGACACAAGAAAAAAACTTCAAAGCTATGAGAGGCAATGGATATCGTTTCGTCCCAAAGGTGGCACGTTCCCTACCAAAAACCATCATGCTTGTTGTGAGAAGCTCCGGTTTGTGAGAAGCATATACCCAAACCTGCCCCAAATGGGACAAAATTTGTACCACGGCATGTTGATGCCGCTCCATGATAGCATGCCAAGTTTCACGAATTTAATACGAGTTTTGGATTGACTAGAATTTAAAAACCAGGCATCTCAATGTTATGCTGGCAATCAACGGTGCCATCGTGTTTGAAATTCATTCCCATTTCTTGCATGGGACCTAAGCATGCACCCAAGGACACAGATTTGATTTTTCAACCAATTTATATGCAGTGGAGCATGCGCATGTAGTTCAAATTTGAATTATTCACATAAATGCATTGAAAACACAGTTAATGCATAAAAATGTCCAAACGAACCCCGAAAAATCACAAAAATTCACACAACACTCCTGTTGTTCTATTTTGACACAAGAAAAAAACTTCAAAGCGATAAGAGGCAATGGATATCGTTTCGTCCCAAAGGTGGCACGTTCCCTACCAAAAACCATCATGCTTGTTGTGAGAAGCTCCGGTTTGTGAGAAGCATATACACAAACCTGCCCCAAATGGGACAAAATTTGTACCACGGCATGTTGATGCCAATCCATGATAGCATGCCAAGTTTCACGAATTTCATACGAGTTTTGGATTGACTAGAATTTAAAAACCAGGCATCTCAATGTTATGCCGGCAATCAACGGTGCCATGGTGTTTGAAATTCACTCCCATTTCTTGCATGGGACCTAAGCATGCATCCAAGGACACAGATTTGATTTTTCAACCAATTTATATGCAGTGGAGCATGCGCATGTAGTTCAAATTTGAATTATTCACATAAATGCATAGAAAACTCAGTTAATGCACAAATATGTCCAAACGAACCCCGAAAAATCACAAAAATTCACACAACACTCCTGTTGTTCTATGTTGACACAAGAAAAAACTTCAAAGCAATAAGAGGCAATGGATATCGTTTCGTCCCAAAGGTGGCACGTTCCCTACCAAAAACCATCATGCTTGTTGTGAGAAGCTCCGGTTTGTGAGAAGCATATACCCAAACCTGCCCCAAATGGGACAAAATTTGTACCACGGCATGTTGATGCCGCTCCATGATAGCATGCCAAGTTTCAAGAATTTCATACGAGTTTTGGATTGACTAGAATTTAAAAACCAGGCATCTCAATGTTATGCCGGCAATCAACGGTGCCATGGTGTTTGAAATTCATTCCCATTTCTTGCATGGGACCTAAGCATGCACCCAAGGACACAGATTTGATTTTTCAACCAATTTATATGCAGTGGAGCATGCGCATGTAGTTCAAATTTGAATTATTCACATAAATGCATTGAAAACTCAGTTAATGCATAAATATGTCCAAACGAACCCCGAAAAATCACAAAAATTCACACAACACTCCTGTTGTTCCATGTTGACACGAGAAAAAAACTTCAAAGCAATAAGAGGCAATGGATATCGTTTCGTCCCCAAAGGTGGGACGTTCCCTACCAAAAACCATCATGCTTGTTGTGAGAAGCTCCGGTTTGTGAGAAGTATATACCCAAACCTGCCCCAAATGGGACAAAATTTGTACCACGGCATGTTGATGCCGCTCCATGATAGCATGCCAAGTTTCATGAATTTTAGAATAGTTTTGGATTTACTAGAATTCAAAAACCAGGAATCTCAATGTTCTGGCGGCAATCATCGGTGCCATGGTATTTGAAATTCATTCCCATTTCTTGCATGGGCCTAAGCATGCACCCAAGGACACAGATTTGATTTTTCAACCAATTTATATGCACTGGAGCATGTGGATGTAGTTCAAATTTGAACTATGCACATAAATGCATTGAAAACTCAGTTAATGCATAAAAATGTCAAAACGAACCCTGAAAAATCACAAAAATTCACACAACACTCCTGTTGTTCTATGTTGACACAAGAAAAAAACTTCAAAGCAATAAGAGGCAATGGATATCGTTTCGTCCCAAAGGTGGCACGGTCCCTACCAAAAACCATCATGCTTGTTGTGAGAAGCTCCGGTTTGTGAGAAGCATATACCCAAACCTGCCCCAAATGGGACAAAATTTGTACCACGGCATGTTGATGCCGCTCCATGATAGCATGCCAAGTTTCATGAATTTCATACGAGTTTTGGATTTACTAGAATTTAAAAGGAGGCATCTCAATGTTTTGCCGGCAATCATCGATGCCATGGTGTTTGAAATTCATTCACATTTCTTGCATGGGACATAAGCATGCACCCAAGGACAGAGATTTGATTTTTCAACCAATTTATATGCAGTGGAGCATGCGCATGTAGTTCAAATTTGAATTATTCACATAAATGCATTGAAAACTCAGTTAATGCATAAAAATGTCCAAACGAACCCCGAAAAATCACAAAAATTCACACAACACTCCTGTTGTTCTATGTTGACACAAAAAAAAACTTCAAAGCAATAAGAGGCAATGGATATCGTTTCGTCCCAAAGGTGGCACGTTCCCTACCAAAAACCATCATGCTTGTTGTGAGAAGCTCCGGTTTGTGAGAAGCATATACCCAAACCTGCCCCAGATGGGACAAAATTTGTACCACGGCATGTTGATGCCGCTCCATGATAGCATGCCAAGTTTCACGAATTTAATACGAGTTTTGGATCGACTAGAATTTAAAAACCAGGCATCTCAATGTTTTGCCGGCAATCATCGGTGCCATGGTGTTTGAAATTCATTCCCATTTCTTGCATGGGCCTAAGCATGCACCCAAGGACACAGATTTGATTTTTCAACCAATTTATATGCAGTGGAGCATGCGCATGTAGTTCAAATTTGAATTATTCACATAAATGCATTGAAAACTCAGTTAATGCATAAAAATGTCCAAACAAACCCCGAAAAAAACAAAAATTCACACAACACTCCTGTTGTTCTATGTTGACACAAGAAAAAAACTTCAAAGCAATAAGAGGCAATGGATATCGTTTCGTCCCAAAGGTGGCACGTTCCCTACCACAAACCATCATGCTTGTTGTGAGAAGCTCCGGTTTGTGAGAAGCATATACCCAAACCTGCCCCAAATGGGACAAAATTTGTACCACGGCATGTTGATGCCGCTCCATGATAGCATGCCAAGTTTCACGAATTTCATACGAGTTTTGGATTTACTAGAATTTAAAAACCAGGCATCTCAATGTTATGCCGGCAATCAACGGTGCCATGGTGTTTGAAATTCATTCCCATTTCTTGCATGGGACCTAAGCATGCACCTGAGGACACAGATTTGATTTTTCAACCAATTTATATGCAGTGGAGCATGCGCATGTAGTTCAAATTTGAATTATTCACATAAATGCAATTAAAACTCAGTTAATGCATAAAAATGTCCAAACGAACCCCGAAAAATCACAAAAATTCACACAACACTCCTGTTGTTCTATGTTGACACAAGAAAAAATCTTCAAAGCAATAAGAGGCAATGGATATCGTTTCGTCCCAAAGGTGGCACGTTCCCTACCAAAAACCATCATGCTTCTTGTGAGAAGCTCCGGTTTGTGAGAAGCATATACCCAAACCTGCCCCAAATGGGACAAAATTTGTACCACGGCATGTTGATGCCGCTCCATGATAGCATGCCAAGTTTCACGAATTTAATACGAGTTTTGGATCGACTAGAATTTAAAAACCAGGCATCTCAATGTTTTGCCGGCAATCATCGGTGCCATGGTGTTTGAAATTCATTCCCATTTCTTGCATGGGCCTAAGCATGCACCCAAGGACACAGATTTGATTTTTCAACCAATTTATATGCAGTGGAGCATGCGCATGTAGTTCAAATTTGAATTATTCACATAAATGCATTGAAAACTCAGTTAATGCATAAAAATGTCCAAACGAACCCCGAAAAAAAACAAAAATTCACACAACACTCCTGTTGTTCTATGTTGACACAAGAAAAAAACTTCAAAGCAATAAGAGGCAATGGATATCGTTTCGTCCCAAAGGTGGCACGTTCCCTACCAAAAACCATCATGCTTGTTGTGAGAAGCTCCGGTTTGTGAGAAGCATATACCCAAACCTGCCCCAAATGGGACAAAATTTGTACCACGGCATGTTGATGCCGCTCCATGATAGCATGCCAAGTTTCACGAATTTAATACTAGTTTTGGATTGACTAGAATTTAAAAACTAGGCATCTCAATGTTTTGCCGGCAATCATCGGTGCCCTGGTGTTTGAAATTCATTCCCATTTCTTGCATGGGCCTAAGCATGCACCCAAGGACACAGATTTGATTTTTCAACCAATTTATATGCAGTGGAGCATGCGCATGTAGTTCAAATTTGAATTATTCACATAAATGCATTGAAAACTCAGTTAATGCATAAATATGTCCAAACGAACCCCGAAAAATCACAAAAATTCACACAACACTCATGTTGTTCCATGTTGACACGAGAAAAAAACTTCAAAGCAATAAGAGGCAATGGATATCGTTTCGTCCCCAAAGGTGGGACGTTCCCTACCAAAAACCATCATGCTTGTTGTGAGAAGCTCCGGTTTGTGAGAAGTATATACCCAAACCTGCCCCAAATGGGACAAAATTTGTACCACGGCATGTTGATGCCGCTCCATGATAGCATGCCAAGTTTCATGAATTTTAGAATAGTTTTGGATTTACTAGAATTCAAAAACCAGGAATCTCAATGTTTTGCCGGCAATCATCGGTGCCATGGTATTTGAAATTCATTCCCATTTCTTGCATGGGCCTAAGCATGCACCCAAGGACACAGATTTGATTTTTCAACCAATTTATATGCACTGGAGCATGTGGATGTAGTTCAAATTTGAACTATGCACATAAATGCATTGAAAACTCAGTTAATGCATAAAAATGTCAAAACGAACCCTGAAAAATCACAAAAATTCACACAACACTCCTGTTGTTCTATGTTGACACAAGAAAAAAACTTCAAAGCAATAAGAGGCAATGGATATCGTTTCGTCCCAAAGGTGGCACGTTCCCTACCAAAAACCATCATGCTTGTTGTGAGAAGCTCCGGTTTGTGAGAAGCATATACCCAAACCTGCCCCAAATGGGACAAAATTTGTACCACGGCATGTTGATGCCGCTCCATGATAGCATGCCAAGTTTCATGAATTTCATACGAGTTTTGGATTTACTAGAATTTAAAAGGAGGCATCTCAATGTTTTGCCGGCAATCATCGATGCCATGGTGTTTGAAATTCATTCACATTTCTTGCATGGGACATAAGCATGCCCCCAAGGACAGAGATTTGATTTTTCAACCAATTTATATGCAGTGGAGCATGCGCATGTAGTTCAAATTTTAAATATTAACATAAATGCATTGAAAACTCAGTTAATGCATAAAAATGTCCAAACGAACCCCGAAAAATCACAAAAATTCACACAACACTCCTGTTGTGCTATGTTGACACAAGAAAAAAACTTCAAAGCAATAAGAGGCAATGGATATCGTTTCGTCCCAAAGGTGGCACGTTCCCTACCAAAAACCATCATGCTTGTTGTGAGAAGCTCCGGTTTGTGAGAAGCATATACCCAAACCTGCCCCAAATGGGACAAAATTTGTACCACGGCATGTTGATGCCGCTCCATGATAGCATGCCAAGTTTCACGAATTTAATACGAGTTTTGGATCGACTAGAATTTAAAAACAGGCATCTCAATGTTTTGCCGGCAATCATCGGTGCCATGGTGTTTGAAATTCATTCCCATTTCTTGCATGGGCCTAAGCATGCACCCAAGGACACAGATTTGATTTTTCAACCAATTTATATGCAGTGGAGCATGCGCATGTAGTTCAAATTTGAATTATTCACATAAATGCATTGAAAACTCAGTTAATGCATAAATATGTCCAAACGAACCCCGAAAAATCACAAAAATTCACACAACACTCCTGTTGTTCCATGTTGACACGAGAAAAAAACTTCAAAGCTATAAGAGGCAATGGATATCGTTTCGTCCCCAAAGGTGGGACGTTCCCTACCAAAAACCGTCATGCTTGTTGTGAGAAGCTCCGGTTTGTGAGAAGTATATACCCAAACCTGCCCCAAATGGGACAAAATTTGTACCACGGCATGTTGATGCCGCTCCATGATAGCATGCCAAGTTTCATGAATTTTAGAATAGTTTTGGATTTACTAGAATTCAAAAACCAGGAATCTCAATGTTTTGCCGGCAATCATCGGTGCCATGGTATTTGAAATTCATTCCCATTTCTTGCATGGGCCTAAGCATGCACCCAAGGACACAGATTTGATTTTTCAACCAATTTATATGCACTGGAGCATGTGGATGTAGTTCAAATTTGAACTATGCACATAAATGCATTGAAAACTCAGTTAATGCATAAAAATGTCCAAACGAACCCCGAAAAAAAACAAAAATTCACACAACACTCCTGTTGTTCTATGTTGACACAAGAAAAAAACATCAAAGCAATAAGAGGCAATGGATATCGTTTCGTCCCAAAGGTGGCACGTTCCCTACCAAAAACCATCATGCTTGTTGTGAGAAGCTCCGGTTTGTGAGAAGCATATACCCAAACCTGCCCCAAATGGGACAAAATTTGTACCACGGCATGTTGATGCCGCTCCATGATAGCATGCCAAGTTTCACGAATTTAATACTAGTTTTGGATTGACTAGAATTTAAAAACCAGGCATCTCAATGTTTTGCCGGCAATCATCGGTGCCATGGTGTTTGAAATTCATTCCCATTTCTTGCATGGGCCTAAGCATGCACCCAAGGACACAGATTTGATTTTTCAACCAATTTATATGCAGTGGAGCATGCGCATGTAGTTCAAATTTGAATTATTCACATAAATGCATTGAAAACTCAGTTAATGCATAAATATGTCCAAACGAACCCCGAAAAATCACAAAAATTCACACAACACTCCTGTTGTTCCATGTTGACACGAGAAAAAAACTTCAAAGCTATAAGAGGCAATGGATATCGTTTCGTCCCCAAAGGTGGGACGTTCCCTACCAAAAACCGTCATGCTTGTTGTGAGAAGCTCCGGTTTGTGAGAAGTATATACCCAAACCTGCCCCAAATGGGACAAAATTTGTACCACGGCATGTTGATGCCGCTCCATGATAGCATGCCAAGTTTCATGAATTTTAGAATAGTTTTGGATTTACTAGAATTCAAAAACCAGGAATCTCAATGTTTTGCCGGCAATCATCGGTGCCATGGTATTTGAAATTCATTCCCATTTCTTGCATGGGCCTAAGCATGCACCCAAGGACACAGATTTGATTTTTCAACCAATTTATATGCACTGGAGCATGTGGATGTAGTTCAAATTTGAACTATGCACATAAATGCATTGAAAACTCAGTTAATGCATAAAAATGTCCAAACGAACCCCGAAAAAAAACAAAAATTCACACAACACTCCTGTTGTTCTATATTGACACAAGAAAAAAACATCAAAGCAATAAGAGGCAATGGATATCGTTTCGTCCCAAAGGTGGCACGTTCCCTACCAAAAACCATCATGCTTGTTGTGAGAAGCTCCGGTTTGTGAGAAGCATATACCCAAACCTGCCCCAAATGGGACAAAATTTGTACCACGGCATGTTGATGCCGCTCCATGATAGCATGCCAAGTTTCACGAATTTAATACTAGTTTTGGATTGACTAGAATTTAAAAACCAGGCATCTCAATGTTTTGCCGGCAATCATCGGTGCCATGGTGTTTGAAATTCATTCCCATTTCTTGCATGGGCCTAAGCATGCACCCAAGGACACAGATTTGATTTTTCAACCAATTTATATGCAGTGGAGCATGCGCATGTAGTTCAAATTTGAATTATTCACATAAATGCATTGAAAACTCAGTTAATGCATAAATATGTCCAAACGAACCCCGAAAAATCACAAAAATTCACACAACACTCCTGTTGTTCCATGTTGACACGAGAAAAAAACTTCAAAGCAATAAGAGGCAATGGATATCGTTTCGTCCCCAAAGGTGGGACATTCCCTACCAAAAACCATCATGCTTGTTGTGAGAAGCTCCGGTTTGTGAGAAGTATATACCCAAACCTGCCCCAAATGGGACAAAATTTGTACCACGGCATGTTGATGCCGCTCCATGATAGCATGCCAAGTTTCATGAATTATAGAATAGTTTTGGATTTACTAGAATTCAAAAACCAGGAATCTCAATGTTTTGCCGGCAATCATCGGTGCCATGGTATTTGAAATTCATTCCCATTTCTTGCATGGGCCTAAGCATGCACCCAAGGACACAGATTTGATTTTTCAACCAATTTATATGCACTGGAGCATGTGGATGTAGTTCAAATTTGAACTATGCACATAAATGCATTGAAAACTCAGTTAATGCATAAAAATGTCAAAACGAACCCTGAAAAATCACAAAAATTCACACAACACTCCTGTTGTTCTATGTTGACACAAGAAAAAAACTTCAAAGCAATAAGAGGCAATGGATATCGTTTCGTCCCAAAGGTGGCACGTTCCCTACCAAAAACCATCATGCTTGTTGTGAGAAGCTCCGGTTTGTGAGAAGCATATACCCAAACCTGCCCCAAATGGGACAAAATTTGTACCACGGCATGTTGATGCCGCTCCATGATAGCATGCCAACTTTCATGAATTTCATACGAGTTTTGGATTTACTAGAATTTAAAAGGAGGCATCTCAATGTTTTGCCGGCAATCATCGATGCCATGGTGTTTGAAATTCATTCACATTTCTTGCATGGGACATAAGCATGCACCCAAGGACAGAGATTTGATTTTTCAACCAATTTATATGTAGTGGAGCATGCGCATGTAGTTCAAATTTGAATTATTCACATAAATGCATTGAAAACTCAGTTAATGCATAAAAATGTCCAAACGAACCCCGAAAAATCACAAAAATTCACACAACACTCCTGTTGTTCTACGTTGACACAAGAAAAAAACTTCAAAGCAATAAGAGGCAATGGATATCGTTTCGTCCCAAAGGTGGCACGTTCCCTACCAAAAACCATCATGCTTGTTGTGAGAAGCTCCGGTTTGTGAGAAGCATATACCCAAACCTGCCCCAAATGGGACAAAATTTGTACCACGGCATGTTGATGCCGCTCCATGATAGCATGCCAAGTTTCACGAATTTAATACGAGTTTTGGATCGACTAGAATTTAAAAACCAGGCATCTCAATGTTTTGCCGGCAATCATCGGTGCCATGGTGTTTGAAATTCATTCCCATTTCTTGCATGGGCCTAAGCATTCACCCCAGGACACAGATTTGATTTTTCAACCAATTTATATGCAGTGGAGCATGCGCATGTAGTTCAAATTTGAATTATTCACATAAATGCATTGAAAACTCAGTTAATGCATAAAAATGTCCAAACGAACCCCGAAAAATCACAAAAATTCACACAACACTCCTGTTGTTCCATGTTGACACGAGAAAAAAACTTCAAAGCTATAAGAGGCAATGGATATCGTTTCGTCCCCAAAGGTGGGACGTTCCCTACCAAAAACCGTCATGCTTGTTGTGAGAAGCTCCGGTTTGTGAGAAGTATATACCCAAACCTGCCCCAAATGGGACAAAATTTGTACCACGGCATGTTGATGCCGCTCCATGATAGCATGCCAAGTTTCATGAATTTTAGAATAGTTTTGGATTTACTAGAATTCAAAAACCAGGAATCTCAATGTTTTGCCGGCAATCATCGGTGCCATGGTATTTGAAATTCATTCCCATTTCTTGCATGGGCCTAAGCATGCACCCAAGGACACAGATTTGATTTTTCAACCAATTTATATGCACTGGAGCATTTGGATGTAGTTCAAATTTGAACTATGCACATAAATGCATTGAAAACTCAGTTAATGCATAAAAATATCAAAACGAACCCTGAAAAATCACAAAAATTCACACAACACTCCTGTTGTTCTATGTTGACACAAGAAAAAAACTTCAAAGCAATAAGAGGCAATGGATATCGTTTCGTCCCAAAGGTGGCACGTTCCCTACCAAAACCCATCATGCTTGTTGTGAGAAGCTCCGGTTTGTGAGAAGCATATACCCAAACCTGCCCCAAATGGGACAAAATTTGTACCACGGCATGTTGATGCCGCTCCATGATAGCATGCCAAGTTTCATGAATTTCATACGAGTTTTGGATTTACTAGAATTTAAAAGGAGGCATCTCAATGTTTTGCCGGCAATCATTGATGCCATGGTGTTTGAAATTCATTCCCATTTCTTGCATGGGACATAAGCATGCACCCAAGGACAGAGATTTGATTTTTCAACCAATTTATATGCAGTGGAGCATGCGCATGTAGTTCAAATTTGAATTATTCACATAAATGCATTGAAAACTCAGTTAATGCAAAATGTCCAAACGAACCCCGAAAAATCACAAAAATTCACACAACACTCCTGTTGTTCTATGTTGACACAAGAAAAAAACTTCAAAGCAATAAGAGGCAATGGATATCGTTTCGTCCCAAAGGTGGCACGTTCCCTACCAAAAACCATCATGCTTGTTGTGAGAAGCTCCGGTTTGTGAGAAGTATATACCCAAACCTGCCCCAAATGGGACAAAATTTGTACCACGGCATGTTGATGCCGCTCCATGATAGCATGCCAAGTTTCATGAATTTTAGAATAGTTTTGGATTTACTAGAATTCAAAAACCAGGAATCTCAATGTTTTGCCGGCAATCATCGGTGCCATGGTATTTGAAATTCATTCCCATTTCTTGCATGGGCCTAAGCATGCACCCAAGGACACAGATTTGATTTTTCAACCAATTTATATGCACTGGAGCATGTGGATGTAGTTCAAATTTGAACTATGCACATAAATGCATTGAAAACTCAGTTAATGCATAAAAATATCAAAACGAACCCTGAAAAATCACAAAAAATCACACAACACTCCTGTTGTTCTATGTTGACACAAGAAAAAAACTTCAAAGCAATAAGAGGCAATGGATATCGTTTCGTCCCAAAGGTGGCACGTTCCCTACCAAAAACCATCATGCTTGTTGTGAGAAGCTCCGGTTTGTGAGAAGCATATACCCAAACCTGCCCCAAATGGGACAAAATTTGTACCACGGCATGTTGATGCCGCTCCATGATAGCATGCCAAGTTTCATGAATTTCATACGAGTTTTGGATTTACTAGAATTTAAAAGGAGGCATCTCAATGTTTTGCCGGCAATCATTGATGCCATGGTGTTTGAAATTCATTCCCATTTCTTGCATGGGACATAAGCATGCACCCAAGGACACAGATTTGATTTTTCAACCAATTTATATGCAGTGGAGCATGCGCATGTAGTTCAAATTTGAATTATTCACATAAATGCATTGAAAACTCAGTTAATGCATAAAAATGTCCAAACGAACCCCGAAAAATCACAAAAATTCACACAACACTCCTGTTGTTCTATGTTGACACAAGAAAAAAACTTCAAAGCAATAAGAGGCAATGGATATCGTTTCGTCCCAAAGGTGGCACGTTCCCTACCAAAAACCATCATGCTTGTTGTGAGAAGCTCCGGTTTGTGAGAAGCATATACCCAAACCTGCCCCAAATGGGACAAAATTTGTACCACGGCATGTTGATGCCGCTCCATGATAGCATGCCAAGTTTCACGAATTTCATACGAGTTTTGGATTGACTAGAATTTAAAAACCAGGCATCTCAATGTTATGCCGGCAATCAACGGTGCCATGGTGTTTGAAATTCATTCCCATTTCTTGCATGGGACCTAAGCATGCACCCAAGGACACAGATTTGATTTTTCAGCCATTTTATATGCAGTGGAGCATGCGCATGTAGTTCAAATTTGAATTATTCACATAAATGCATTGAAAACACAGTTAATGCATAAAAATGTCCAAACGAACCCCGAAAAATCACAAAAATTCACACAACACTCCTGTTGTTCTATGTTGACACAAGAAAAAAACTTCAAAGCAATAAGAGGCAATGGATATCGTTTCGTCCCAAAGGTGGCACGTTCCCTACCAAAAACCATCATGCTTGTTGTGAGAAGCTCCGGTTTGTGAGAAGCATATACCCAAACCTGCCCCAAATGGGACAAAATTTGTACCACAGCATGTTGATGCCGCTCCATGATAGCATGCCAAGTTTCACGAATTTCATACGAGTTTTGGATTGACTAGAATTTAAAAACCAGGCATCTCAATGTTATGCCGGCAATCAACGGTGCCATGGTGTTTGAAATTCATTCCCATTTCTTGCATGGGACCTAAGCATGCACCCAAGGACACTGATTTGATTTTTCAACCAATTTATATGCAGTAGAGCATGCGCATGTAGTTCAAATTTGAATTATTCACATAAATGCATTGAAAACTCAGTTAATGCACAAATATGTCCAAACGAACCCCGAAAAATCACAAAAATTCACACAACACTCCTGTTGTTCTATGTTGACACAAGAAAAAACTTCAAAGCAATAAGAGGCAATGGATATCGTTTCGTCCCAAAGGTGGCACGTTCCCTACCAAAAACCATCATGCTTGTTGTGAGAAGCTCCGGTTTGTGAGAAGCATATACCCAAACCAGCCCCAAATGGGACAAAATTTGTACCACGGCATGTTGATGCCGCTCCATGATAGCATGCCAAGTTTCAAGAATTTCATACGAGTTTTGGATTGACTAGAATTTAAAAACCAGGCATCTCAATGTTATGCCGGCAATCAACGGTGCCATGGTGTTTGAAATTCATTCCCATTTCTTGCATGGGACATAAGCATGCACCCAAGGAGACAGATTTGATTTTTCAACCAATTTATATGCAGTGGAGCATGCGCATGTAGTTCAAATTTGAATTATTCACATAAATGCATTGAAAACTCAGTTAATGCATAAAAATGTCCAAACGAACCCCGAAAAATCACAAAAATTCACACAACACTCCTGTTGTTCTATGTTGACACAAGAAAAAAACTTCAAAGCAATAAGAGGCAATGGATATCGTTTCGTCCCAAAGGTGGTACGTTCCCTACCAAAAACCATCATGCTTGTTGTGAGAAGCTCCGGTTTGTGAGAAGCATATACCCAAACCTGCCCCAAATGGGACAAAATTTGTACCACGGCATGTTGATGCCGCTCCATGATAGCATGCCAAGTTTCACGAATTTCATACGAGTTTTGGATTGACTAGAATTTAAAAACCAGGCATCTCAATGTTATGCCGGCAATCAACGGTGCCATGGTGTTTGAAATTCATTCCCATTTCTTGCATGGGACCTAAGCATGCACCCAAGGACACAGATTTGATTTTTCAATCAATTTATATGAAGTGGAGCATGCGCATGTAGTTCAAATTTGAATTATTCACATAAATGCATTGAAAACTCAGTTAATGCACAAATATGTCCAAACGAACCCCGAAAAATCACAAAAATTCACACAACACTCCTGTTGTTCTATGTTGACACAAGAAAAAAACTTCAAAGCAATAAGAGGCAATGGATATCGTTTCGTCCCAAAGGTGGCACGTTCCCTACCAAAAACCATCATGCTTGTTGTGAGAAGCTCCGGTTTGTGAGAAGCATATACCCAAACCTGCCCCAGATGGGACAAAATTTGTACCACGGCATGTTGATGCCGCTCCATGATAGCATACCAAGTTTCATGAATTTCATACGAGTTTTAGATTTACTAGAATTTAAAACCCAGGCATCTCAATGTTATGCCGGCAATCAACGGTGCCATGGTGTTTGAAATTCATTCCCATTTCTTGCATGGGACATAAGCATGCACCCAAGGACACAGATTTGATTTTTCAACCAATTTATATGCAGTGGAGCATGCGCATGTAGTTCAAATTTGAATTATTCACATAAATGCATTAAAAACTCAGTTAATGCATAAAAATGTCCAAACGAACCCCGAAAAATCACAAAAATTCACACAACACTCCTGTTGTTCTATGTTGACACAAGAAAAAAACTTCAAAGCAATAAGAGGCAATGGATATCGTTTCGTCCCAAAGGTGGCACGTTCCCTACCAAAAACCATCATGCTTGTTGTGAGAAGCTCTGGTTTGTGAGAAGCATATACCCAAACCTGCCCCAAATGGGACAAAATTTGTACCACGACATGTTGATGCCGCTCCATGATAGCATGCCAAGTTTCACGAATTTCATACGAGTTTTGGATTGACTAGAATTTAAAACCAGGCATCTCAATGTTATGCCGGCAATCAACGGTGCCATGGTGTTTGAAATTCATTCCCATTTCTTGCATGGGACCTAAGCATGCACCCAAGGACACAGATTTGATTTTTCAACCAATTTATATGCAGTGGGGCATGCGCATGTAGTTCAAATTTGAATTATTCACATAAATGCATTGAAAACTCAGTTAATGCATAAAAATGTCCAAACGAACCCCAAAAAATCACAAAAATTCACACAACACTCCTGTTGTTCTATATTGACACAAGAAAAAAACTTCAAAGTAATAAGAGGCAATGGATATCGTTTCGTCCCAAAGGTGGCACGTTCCCTACCAAAAACCATCATGCTTGTTGTGAGAAGCTCCGGTTTGTGAGAAGCATATACCCAAACCTGCCCCAGATGGGACAAAATTTGTACCACGGCATGTTGATGCCGCTCCATGATAGCATACCAAGTTTCATGAAATTCATACGAGTTTTAGATTTACTAGAATTTAAAACCCAGGCATCTCAATGTTATGCCGGCAATCAACGGTGCCATGGTGTTTGAAATTCATTCCCATTTCTTGCATGGGACATAAGCATGCACCCAAGGACATAAATTTGATTTTTCAACCAATTTATATGCAGTGGAGCATGCGCATGTAGTTCAAATTTGAATTATTCACATAAATGCATTGAAAACTCAGTTAATGCATAAAAATGTCCAAACGAACCCCAAAAAATCACAAAAATTCACACAACACTCCTGTTGTTCTATGTTGACACAAGAAAAAAACTTCAAAGTAATAATAGGCAATGGATATCGTTTCGTCCCAAAGGTGGCACGTTCCCTACCAAAAACCATCATGCTTGTTGTGAGAAGCTCCGGTTTGTGAGAAGCATATACCCAAACCTGCCCCAGATGGGACAAAATTTGTACCACGGCATCTTGGTGCTGCTCCATGATAGCATACCAAGTTTCATGAATTTCATACGAGTTTTAGATTTACTAGAATTTAAAACCCAGGCATCTCAATGTTATGCCGGCAATCAACGGTGCCATGGTGTTTGAAATTCATTCCCATTTCTTGCATGGGACATAAGCATGCACCCAAGGACACAAATTTGATTTTTCAACCAATTTATATGCAGTGGAGCATGCGCATGTAGTTCAAATTTGAATTATTCACATAAATGCATTGAAAACTCAGTTAATGCATAAAAATGTCCAAACGAACCCCGAAAAAAAACAAAAATTCACACAACACTCCTGTTGTTCTATGTTGACACAAGAAAAAAACTTCAAAGCAATAAGAGGCAATGGATATCGTTTCGTCCCAAAGGTGGCACGTTCCCTACCAAAAACCATCATGCTTGTTGTGAGAAGCTCCGGTTTGTGAGAAGCATATACCCAAACCTGCCCCAAATGGGACAAAATTTGTACCACGGCATGTTGATGCCGCTCCATGATAGCATGCCAAGTTTCACGAATTTAATACGAGTTTTCGATTGACTAGAATTTAAAACCCAGGCATCTCAATGTTATGCCGGCAATCAACGGTGCCATGGTGTTTGAAATTCATTCCCATTTCTTGCATGGGCCTAAGCATGCACCCAAGGACACAGATTTGATTTTTCAACCAATTTATATGGAGTGGACCATGCGCATGTAGTTCAAATTTGAATTATTCACATAAATGCATTGAAAACTCAGTTAATGCATAAATATGTCCAAACGAACCCCGGAAAATCACAAAAATTCACACAACACTCCTGTTGTTCCATGTTGACACGAGAAAAAAACTTCAAAGCAATAAGAGGCAATGGATATCGTTTCGTCCCCAAAGGTGGGACGTTCCCCACAAAAAACCATCATGCTTGTTGTGAGAAGCTCCGGTTTGTGAGAAGTATATACCCAAACCTGCCCCAAAAGGGACAAAATTTGTACCACGGCATGTTGATGCCGCTCCATGATAGCATGCCAAGTTTCATGAATTTTAGAATAGTTTTGGATTTACTAGAATTCAAAAACCAGGAATCTCAATGTTTTGCCGGCAATCATCGGTGCCATGGTATTTGAAATTCATTCCCATTTCTTGCATGGGCCTAAGCATGCACCCAAGGACACAGATTTGATTTTTCAACCAATTTATATGCACTGGAGCATGTGGATGTAGTTCAAATTTGAACTATGCACATAAATGCATTGAAAACTCAGTTAATGAATAAAAATGTCAACACGAACCTTGAAAAATCACAAAAATTCACACAACACTCCTGTTGTTCTATGTTGACACAAGAAAAAAACTTCAAAGCAATACGAGGCAATGGATATCGTTTCGTCCCAAAGGTAGCACGTTCCCTACCAAAAACCATCATGCTTGTTGTGAGAAGCTCCGGTTTGTGAGAAGCATGTACCCAAACCTGCCCCAAATGCTACAAAATTTGTACCACGGCATGTTGATGCCGCTCCATGATAGCATGCCAAGTTTGATGAATTTCATACGAGTTTTGGATTTACTAGAATTTAAAAGGAGGCATCTCAATGTTTTGCCGGCAATCATCGATGCCATGGTGTTTGAAATTCATTCCCATTTCTTGCATGGGACATAAGCATGCACCCAAGGACAGAGATTTGATTTTTCAACCAATTTATATGCAGTGGAGCATGCGCATGTAGTTCAAATTTGAATTATTCACATAAATGCATTGAAAACTCAGTTAATGCATAAAAATGTCCAAACGAACCCCGAAAAATCACAAAAATTCAAACAACACTCCTGTTGTTCTATGTTGACACAAGAAAAAAACTTCAAAGCAATAAGAGGCAATGGATATCGTGTCGTCCCAAAGGTGGCACGTTCCCTACCGAAATCCATCATGCTTGTTGTGAGAAGCTCCGGTTTGTGCGAAGCATATACCCAAACCTGCCCCAAATGGGACAAAATTTGTACCACGGCATGTTGATGCCGCTCCATGATAGCATGCCAAGTTTCATGAATTTTAGAATAGTTTTGGATTTACTAGAATTCAAAAACCAGGAATCTCAATGTTTTGCCGGCAATCATCGGTGCCATGGTATTTGAAATTCATTCCCATTTCTTGCATGGGCCTAAGCATGCACCCAAGGACACAGATTTGATTTTTCAACCAATTTATATGCACTGGAGCATGTGGATGTAGTTCAAATTTGAACTATGCACATAAATGCATTGAAAACTCAGTTAATGCATAAAAATGTCAACACGAACCCTGAAAAATCACAAAAATTCACACAACACTCCTGTTGTTCTATGTTGACACAAGAAAAAAACTTCAAAGCAATAAGAGGCAATGGATATCGTTTCGTCCCAAATGTAGCACGTTCCCTACCAAAAACCATCATGCTTGTTGTGAGAAGCTCCGGTTTGTGAGAAGCATATACCCAAACCTGCCCCAAATGGGACAAAATTTGTACCACGGCATGTTGATGCCGCTCCATGATAGCATGCCAAGTTTGATGAATTTCATACGAGTTTTGGATTTACTAGAATTTAAAAGGAGGCATCTCAATGTTTTGCCGGCAATCATCGATGCCATGGTGTTTGAAATTCATTCCCATTTCTTGCATGGGACATAAGCATGCACCCAAGGACAGAGATTTGATTTTTCAACCAATTTATATGTAGTGGAGCATGCGCATGTAGTTCAAATTTGAATTATTCACATAAATGCATTGAAAACTCAGTTAATGCATAAAAATGTCCAAACGAACCCCGAAAAATCACAAAAATTCACACAACACTCCTGTTGTTCTATGTTGACACAAGAAAAAAACTTCAAAGCAATAAGAGGCAATGGATATCGTGTCGTCCCAAAGGTGGCACGTTCCCTACCAAAAACCATCATGCTTGTTGTGAGAAGCTCCGGTTTGTGAGAAGCATATACCCAAACCTGCCCCAAATGGGACAAAATTTGTACCACGGCATGTTGATGCCGCTCCATGATAGCATGCCAAGTTTCACGAATTTCATACGAGTTTTGGATTGACTAGAATTTAAAAACCAGGCATCTCAATGTTATGCCGGCAATCAACGGTGCCATGGTGTTTGAAATTCATTCCCATTTCTTGCATGGGACCTAAGCATGCACCCAAGGACACAGATTTGATTTTTCAACCAATTTATATGCAGTGGAGCATGCGCATGTAGTTCAAATTTGAATTATTCACATAAATGCATTGAAAACTCAGTTAATGCGTAAAAATGTCCAAACGAACCCCAAAAAATCACAAAAATTCACACAACACTCCTGTTGTTCTATGTTGACACAAGAAAAAAACTTCAAAGTAATAAGAGGCAATGGATATCGTTTCGTCCCAAAGGTGGCATGTTCCCTACCAAAAACCATCATGCTTGTTGTGAGAAGCTCCGGTTTGTGAGAAGCTTATACCCAAACCTGCCCCAGATGGGACAAAATTTGTACCACGGCATGTTGATGCCGCTCCATGATAACATACCAAGTTTCATGAATTTCATACGAGTTTTAGATTTACTAGAATTTAAAAACCAGGCATCTCAATGTTATGCCGGAAATCAACGGTGCCATGGTGTTTGAAATTCATTCCCATTTCTTGCATGGGACATAAGCATGCACCCAAGGACACAGATTTGATTTTTCAACCAATTTATATGCAGTGGAGCATGCGCATGTAGTTCAAATTTGAATTATTCACATAAATGCATTGAAAACTCAGTTAATGCTTAAGAATGTCCAAACGAACCCCAAAAAATCACAAAAATTCACACAACACTCCTGTTGTTCTATGTTGACACAAGAAAAAAACTTCAAAGCAATAAGAGGCAATGGATATCGTTTCGTCCCAAAGGTGGCACGTTCCCTACCAAAAACCATCATGCTTGTTGTGAGAAGCTCCGGTTTGTGAGAAGCATATACCCAAACCTGCCCCAAATGGGACAAAATTTGTACCACGGCATGTTGATGCCGCTCCATGATAGCATGCCGAGTTTCACGAATTTCATACGAGTTTTGGATTGACTAGAATTTAAAAACCAGGCATCTCAATGTTATGCCGGCAATCAACGGTGCCATGGTGTTTGAAATTCATTCCCATTTCTTGCATGGGACCTAAGCATGCACCCAAGGACACAGATTTGATTTTTCAACCAATTTATATGCAGTGGAGCATGCACATGTAGTTCAAATTTGAATTATTCACATAAATGCATTGAAAACTTAGTTAATGCATAAAAATGTCCAAACGAACCCCAAAAAATCACAAAAATTCACACAACACTCATGTTCTTCTATGTTGACACAAGAAAAAAACTTCATTGCAATAAGAGGCAATGGATATCGTTTCGTCCCAAAGGTGGCACGTTCCCTACCAAAAACCATCATGCTTGTTGTGAGAAGCTCCGGTTTGTGAGAAGCATATACCCAAACCTGCCCCAGATGGGACAAAATTTGTACCACGGCATGTTGATGCCGCTCCATGATAGCATACCAAGTTTCATGAATTTCATACGAGTTTTCGATTTACTAGAATTTAAAACCCAGGCATCTCAATGTTATGCCGGCAATCAACGGTGCCATGGTGTTTGAAATTCATTCCCATTTCTTGCATGGGACCTAAGCATGCACCCAAGGACACAGATTGATTTTTCAACCATTTTATATGTAGTGGAGCATGCGCATGTAGTTCAAATTTGAATTATTCACATAAATGCATTGAAAACTCAGTTAATGCATAAAAATGTCCAAACGAACCCCAAAAAATCACAAAAATTCACACAACACTCCTGTTGTTCTATGTTGACACAAGAAAAAAACTTCAAAGTAATAAGAGGCAATGGATATCGTTTCGTCCCAAAGGTGGCATGTTCCCTACCAAAAACCATCATGCTTGTTGTGAGAAGCTCCGGTTTGTGAGAAGCTTATACCCAAACCTGCCCCAGATGGAACAAAATTTGTACCACGGCATGTTGATGCCGCTCCATGATAACATACCAAGTTTCATGAATTTCATACGAGTTTTAGATTTACTAGAATTTAAAAACCAGGCATCTCAATGTTATGCCGGCAATCAACGGTGCCATGGTGTTGGAAATTCATTCCCATTTCTTGCATGGGACATAAGCATGCACCTAAGGACACAGATTTGATTTTTCAACCAATTTATATGCAGTGGAGCATGCGCATGTAGTTCAAATTTGAATTATTCACATAAATGCATTGAAAACTCAGTTAATGCATAAATATGTCCAAACGAACCCCGAAAAATCACAAAAATTCACACAACACTCCTGTTGTTCTATGTTGACACAAGAAAAAAACTTCAAAGCAATAAGAGGCAATGGATATCGTTTCGTGCAAAAGGTGGCACGTTCCCTACCAAAAACCATCATGCTTGTTGTGAGAAGCTCCGGTTTGTGAGAAGCATATACCCAAACCTGCCCCAGATGGGACAAAATTTGTACCACGGCATGTTGATGCCGCTCCATGATAGCATACCAAGTTTCATGAATTTCATACGAGTTTTCGATTTACTAGAATTTAAAACCCAGGCATCTCAATGTTATGCCGGCAATCAACGGTGCCATGCTGTTTGAAATTCATTCCCATTTCTTGCATGGGACATAAGCATGCACCCAAGGACACAGATTTGATTTTTCAACCAATTTATATGCAGTGGAGCATGCGCATGTAGTTCAAATTTGAATTATTCACATAAATGCATTGAAAACTCAGTTAATGCATAAAAATGTCCAAACGAACCCCAAAAAATCACAAAAATTCACACAACACTCCTGTTGTTCTATGTTGACACAAGAAAAAAACTTCAAAGCAATAAGAGGCAATGGATATCGTTTCGTCCCAAAGGTGGCACGTTCCCTACCAAAAACCATCATGCTTGTTGTGAGAAGCTCCGGTTTGTGAGAAGCATATACCCAAACCTGCCCCAGATGGGACAAAATTTGTACCACGGCATGTTGATGCCGCTCCATGATAGCATACCAAGTTTCATGAATTTCATACGAGTTTTCGATTTACTAGAATTTAAAACCTAGGCATCTCAATGTTATGCCGGCAATCAACGGTGCCATGGTGTTTGAAATTCATTCCCATTTCTTGCATGGGACATAAGCATGCACCCAAGGACACAGATTTGATTTTTCAACCAATTTATATGCAGTGGAGCATGCGCATGTAGTTCAAATTTGAATTATTCACATAAATGCATTGAAAACTCAGTTAATGCATAAATATGTCCAAACGAACCCCGAAAAATCACAAAAATTCACACAACACTCCTGTTGTTCTATGTTGACACAAGAAAAAAACTTTAAAGCAATATGAGGCAATGGATATCGTTTCGTCCCAAAGGTGGCACGTTCCCTACCAAAAACCATCATGCTTGTTGTGAGAAGCTCCGGTTTGTGAGAAGCATATACCCAAACCTGCCCCAAATGGGACAAAATTTGTACCACGGCAGGTTGATGCCGCTCCATGATAGCATGCCGAGTTTCACGAATTTCATACGAGTTTTGGATTGACTAGAATTTAAAAACCAGGCATCTCAATGTTATGCCGGCAATCAACGGTGCCATGGTGTTTGAAATTCATTCCCATTTCTTGCATGGGACCTAAGCATGCACCCAAGGACACAGATTTGATTTTTCAACCAATTTATATGCAGTGGAGCATGCGCATGTAGTTCAAATTTGAATTATTCACATAAATGCATTGAAAACTTAGTTAATGCATAAAAATGTCCAAACGAACCCCAAAAAATCACAAAAATTCACACAACACTCCTGTTGTTCTATGTTGACACAAGAAAAAAACTTCAAAGCAATAAGAGGCAATGGATATCGTTTCGTCCCAAAGGTGGCACGTTCCCTACCAAAAACCATCATGCTTGTTGTGAGAAGCTCCGGTTTGTGAGAAGCATATACCCAAACCTGCCCCAGATGGGACAAAATTTGTACCACGGCATGTTGATGCCGCTCCATGATAGCATACCAAGTTTCATGAATTTCATACGAGTTTTCGATTTACTAGAATTTAAAACCCAGGCATCTCATTGTTATGCCGGCAATCAACGGTGCCATGGTGTTTGAAATTCATTCCCATTTCTTGCATGGGACATAAGCATGCACCCAAGGACACAGATTTGATTTTTCAACCAATTTATATGCAGTGGAGCATGCGCATGTATTTCAAATTTGAATTATTCACATAAATGCATTGAAAACTCAGTTAATGCATAAATATGTCCAAACGAACCCCGAAAAATCACAAAAATTCACACAACACTCCTGTTGTTCTATGTTGACACAAGAAAAAAACTTCAAAGTAATAAGAGGCAATGGATATCGTTTCGTCCCAAAGGTGGCATGTTCCCTACCAAAAACCATCATTCTTGTTGTGAGAAGCTCCGGTTTGTGAGAAGCATATACCCAAACCTGCCCCAGATGGGACAAAATTTGTACCACGGCATGTTGATGCCGCTCCATGATAACATACCAAGTTTCATGAATTTCATACGAGTTTTAGATGTACTAGAATTTAAAAACCAGGCATCTCAATGTTATGCCGGCAATCAACGGTGCCATGGTGTTTGACATTCATTCCCATTTCTTGCATGGGACATAAGCATGCACCCAAGGACACAGATTTGATTTTTCAACCAATTTATATGGAGTGGAGCATGCGCATGTAGTTCAAATTTGAATTATTCACATAAATGCATTGAAAACTCAGTTAATGCTTAAGAATGTCCAAACGAACCCCAAAAAATCATAAAAAATCACACAACACTCCTGTTGTTCTATGTTGACACAAGAAAAAAACTTCAAAGCAATAAGAGGCAATGGATATCGTTTCGTCCCAAAGGTGGCACGTTCCCTACCAAAAACCATCATGCTTGTTGTGAGAAGCTCCGGTTTGTGAGAAGCATATACCCAAACCTGCCCAAAATGGGACAAATTTTGTACCACGGCATGTTGATGCCGCTCCATGATAGCATGTCGAGTTTCACGAAAATTTCATACGAGTTTTGGATTGACTAGAATTTAAAAACAGGCATCTCAATGTTATGCCGGCAATCAACGGTGCCATGGTGTTTGAAATTCATTCCCATTTCTTGCATGGGACCTAAGCATGCACCCAAGGACACAGATTTGATTTTTCAACCAATTTATATGCAGTGGAGCATGCGCATGTAGTTCAAATTTGAATTATTCACATAAATGCATTGAAAACTCAGTTAATGCATAAAAATGTCCAAACGAACCCCAAAAAATCACAAAAATTCACACAACACTCTTGTTGTTCTATGTTGACACAAGAAAAAAACTTCAAAGCAATAAGAGGCAATGGATATCGTTTCGTCCCAAAGGTGGCACGTTCCCTACCAAAAACCATCATGCTTGTTGTGAGAAGCTCCGGTTTGTGAGAAGCATATACCCAAACCTGCCCCAGATGGGACAAAATTTGTACCACGGCATGTTGATGCCGCTCCATGATAGCATACCAAGTTTCATGAATTTCATACGAGTTTTCGATTTACTAGAATTTAAAACCCAGGCATCTCAATGTTATGCCGGCAATCAACGGTGCTATGGTGTTTGAAATTCATTCCCATTTCTTGCATGGGACATAAGCATGCACCCAAGGACACAGATTTGATTTTTCAACCAATTTATATGCAGTGGAGCATGCGCATGTAGTTCAAATTTGAATTATTCACATAAATGCATTGAAAACTCAGTTAATGCATAAATATGTCCAAACGAACCCCGAAAAATCACAAAAATTCACACAACACTCCTGTTGTTCTATGTTGACACAAGAAAAAAACTTTAAAGCAATATGAGGCAATGGATATCGTTTCGTCCCAAAGGTGGCACGTTCCCTACCAAAAACCATCATGCTTGTTGTGAGAAACTCCGGTTTGTGAGAAGCATATACCCAAACCTGCCCCAAATGGGACAAAATTTGTACCACGGCATGTTGATGCCGCTCCATGATAGCATGCCAAGTTTCACGAATTTCATACGAGTTTTGGATTGACTAGAATTTAAAAACCAGGCATCTCAATGTTATGCCAGCAATCAACGGTGCCATGGTGTTTGAAATTCATTCCCATTTCTTGCATGGGACCTAAGCATGCACCCAAGGACACAGATTTGATTTTTCAACCAATTTATATGCAGTGGAGCATGCGCATGTAGTTCAAATTTGAATTATTCACATAAATGCATTGAAGACTCAGTTAATGCATAAAAATGTCCAAACAAACCCCAAAAAATCACAAAAATTCACACAACACTCCTGTTGTTCTATGTTGGCACAAGAAAAAAACTTCAAAGTAATAAGAGGCAATGGATATCGTTTCGTCCCAAAGGTGGCACGTTCCCTACCAAAACCCATCATGCTTGTTGTGAGAAGCTCCGGTTTGTGAGAAGCATATACCCAAAACTGCCCCAGATGGGACAAAATTTGTACCACGGCATGTTGATGCCGCTCCATGATAGCATACCAAGTTTCATGAATTTCATACGAGTTTTAGATTTACTAGAATTTAAAACCCAGGCATCTCAATGTTATGCCGGCAATCAACGGTGCCATGGTGTTTGAAATTCATTCCCATTTCTTGCATGGGACATAAGCATGCACCTAAGGACACAGATTTGATTTTTCAACCAATTTATATGCAGTGGAGCATGCCCATGTAGTTCAAATTTGAATTATTCACATAAATGCATTGAAGACTCAGTTAATGCATAAAAATGTCCAAACAAACCCCAAAAAATCACAAAAATTCACACAACACTCCTGTTGTTCTATGTTGGCACAAGAAAAAAACTTCAAAGTAATAAGAGGCAATGGATATCGTTTCGTCCCAAAGGTGGCACGTTCCCTACCAAAAACCATCATGCTTGTTGTGAGAAGCTCCGGTTTGTGAGAAGCATATACCCAAAACTGCCCCAGATGGGACAAAATTTGTACCACGGCATGTTGATGCCGCTCCATGATAGCATACCAAGTTTCATGAATTTCATACGAGTTTTAGATTTACTAGAATTTAAAACCCAGGCATCTCAATGTTATGCCGGCAATCAACGGTGCCATGGTGTTTGAAATTCATTCCCATTTCTTGCATGGGACATAAGCATGCACCTAAGGACACAGATTTGATTTTTCAACCAATTTATATGCAGTGGAGCATGCGCATGTAGTTCAAATTTGAATTATTCACATAAATGCATTGAAAACTCAGTTAATGCATAAATATGTCCAAACGAACCCCGAAAAATCACAAAAATTCACACAACACTCCTGTTGTTCTATGTTGACACAAGAAAAAAACTTCAAAGCAATAAGAGGCAATGGATATCGTTTCGTCCAAAAGGTGGCACGTTCCCTACCAAAAACCATCATGCTTGTTGTGAGAAGCTCCGGTTTGTGAGAAGCATATACCCAAACCTGCCCCAGATGGGACAAAATTTGTACCACGGCATGTTGATGCCGCTCCATGAAAGCATACCAAGTTTCATGAATTTCATACAAGTTTTCGATTTACTAGAATTTAAAACCCAGGCATCTCAATGTTATGCCGGCAATCAACGGTGCCATGGTGTTTGAAATTCATTCCCATTTCTTGCATGGGACATAAGCATGCACCCAAGGACACAGATTTGATTTTTCAACCAATTTATATGCAGTGGAGCATGCGCATGTAGTTCAAATTTGAATTATTCACATAAATGCATTGAAAACTCAATTAATGCATAAATATGTCCAAACGAACCCCGAAAAATCACAAAAATTCACACAACACTCCTGTTGTTCTATGTTGACACCAGAAAAAAACTTCAAAGCAATAAGAGGCAATGGATATCGTTTCGTCCCAAAGGTGGCACGTTCCCTACAAAAAACCATCATGCTTGTTGTGAGAAGCTCCGGTTTGTGAGAAGCATATACCCAAACCTGCCCCAAATGGGACAAAATTTGTACCACGGCATGTTGATGCCGCTCCATGATAGCATGCCAAGTTTCACGAATTTCATACGAGTTTTGGATTGACTAGAATTTAAAAACCAGGAATCTCAATGTTATGCCGCCAATCAACGGTGCCATGGTGTTTGAAATTCATTCCCATTTCTTGCATGGGACCTAAGCATGCACCCAAGGACACAGATTTGATTTTTCAACCAATTTATATACAGTGGAGCATGCGCATGTAGTTCAAATTTGAATTATTCACATAAATGCATTGAAAACTCAGTTAATGCATAAAAATGTCCAAACAAACCCCAAAAAATCACAAAAATTGACACAACACTCCTGTTGTTCTATGTTGGCACAAGAAAAAAACTTCAAAGTAATAAGAGGCAATGGATATCGTTTCGTCCCAAAGGTGGCACGTTCCCTACCAAAAACCATCATGCTTGTTGTGAGAAGCTCCGGTTTGTGAGAAGCATATACCCGAAACTGCCCCAGATGGGACAAAATTTATACCACGGCATGTTGATGCCGCTCCATGATAGCATACCAAGTTTCATGAATTTCATACGAGTTTTAGATTTACTAGAATTTAAAACCCAGGCATCTCAATGTTATGCCGGCAATCAACGGTGCCATGGTGTTTGAAATTCATTCCCATTTCTTGCATGGGACATAAGCATGCACCCAAGGACACAGATTTGATTTTTCAACCAATTTATATGCAGTGGAGCATGCGCATGTAGTTCAAATTTGAATTATTCACATAAATGCATTGAAAACTCAGTTAATGCATAAATATGTCCAAACGAACCCCGAAAAATCACAAAAATTCACACAACACTCCTGTTGTTCTATGTTGACAGAAGAAAAAAACTTCAAAGCAATAAGAGGCAATGGATATCGTTTCGTCCCAAAGGTGGCACGTTCCCTACCAGAAACCATCATGCTTGTTGTGAGAAGCTCCGGTTTGTGAGAAGCATATACCCAAACCTGCCCCAAATGGGACAAAATTTGTACCACGGCATGTTGATGCCGCTCCATGATAGCATGCCAAGTTTCACGAATTTCATACGAGTTTCGGATTGACTAGAATTTAAAAACCAGGCATCTCAATGTAATGCCGGCAATCAACGGTGCCATGGTGTTTGAAATTCATTCCCATTTCTTGCATGGGACCTAAGCATGCACCCAAGGACACAGATTTGATTTTTCAACCAATTTATATGCAGTGGAGCATGCGCATGTAGTTCAAATTTGAATTATTCACATAAATGCATTGAAAACTCAGTTAATGCATAAAAATGTCCAAACGAACCCCAAAAAATCACAAAAATTCACACAACACTCCTGTTGTTCTATGTTGACACAAGAAAAAAACTTCAAAGCAATAAGAGGCAATGGATATCGTTTCGTCCAAAAGGTGGCACGTTCCCTACCAAAAACCATCATGCTTGTTGTGAGAAGCTCCGGTTTGTGAGAAGCATATACCCAAACCTGCCCCAGATGGGACAAAATTTGTACCACGGCATGTTGATGCCGCTCCATGATAGCATACCAAGTTTCATGAATTTCATACGAGTTTTAGATTTACTAGAATTTAAAACCCAGGCATCTCAATGTTATGCCGGCAATCAACGGTGCCATGGTGTTTGAAATTCATTCCCATTTCTTTCATGGGACATAAGCATGCACCCAAGGACACAGATTTGATTTTTCAACCAATTTATATGCAGTGGAGCATGCGCATGTAGTTCAAATTTGAATTATTCACATAAATGCATTGAAAACTCATTTAATGCATAAATATGTCCAAACGAACCCCGAAAAATCACAAGAATTCACACAACACTCCTGTTGTTCTATGTTGACACAAGAAAAAAACTTCAAAGCAATAAGAGGCAATGGATATCGTTTCGTCCCAAAGGTGGCACGTTCCCTACAAAAAACCATCATGCTTGTTGTGAGAAGCTCCGGTTTGTGAGAAGCATATACCCAAACCTGCCCCAAATGGTACAAAATTTGTACCACGGCATGTTGATGCCGCTCCATGATAGCATGCCAAGTTTCACGAATTTCATACGAGTTTCGGATTGACTAGAATTTAAAAACCAGGCATCTCAATGTAATGCCGGCAATCAACGGTGCCATGGTGTTTGAAATTCATTCCCATTTCTTGCATGGGACCTAAGCATGCACCCAAGGACACAGATTTGATTTTTCAACCAATTTATATGCAGTGGAGCATGCGCATGTAGTTCAAATTTGAATTATTCACATAAATGCATTGAAAACTCAGTTAATGCATAAAAATGTCCAAACGAACCCCAAAAAATCACAAAAATTCACACAACACTCCTGTTGTTCTATGTTGACACAAGAAAAAAACTTCAAAGCAATAAGAGGCAATGGATATCATTTCGTCCCAAAGGTGGCACGTTCCCTACCAAAAACCATCATGCTTGTTGTGAGAAGCTCCGGTTTGTGAGAAGCATATACCCAAACCTGCCCCAGATGGGACAAAATTTGTACCACGGCATGTTGATGCCGCTCCATGATAGCATACCAAGTTTCATGAATTTCATACGAGTTTTCGATTTACTAGAATTTAAAACCCAGGCATCTCAATGTTATGCCGGCAATCAACGGTGCCATGGTGTTTGAAATTCATTCCCATTTCTTGCATGGGACATAAGCATGCACCCAAGGACACAGATTTGATTTTTCAACCAATTTATATGCAGTGGAGCATGCGCATGTAGTTCAAATTTGAATTATTCACATAAATGCATTGAAAACTCAGTTAATGCATAAATATGTCCAAACGAACCCCGAAAAATCACAAAAATTCACACAACACTCCTGTTGTTCTATGTTGACACAAGAAAAAAACTTTAAAGCAATATGAGGCAATGGATATCGTTTCGTCCCAAAGGTGGCACGTTCCCTACCAAAAACCATCATGCTTGTTGTGAGAAGCTCCGGTTTGTGAGAAGCATATACCCAAACCTGCCCCAAATGGGACAAAATTTGTACCACGGCATGTTGATGCCGCTCCATGATAGCATGCCGAGTTTCACGAATTTCATACGAGTTTTGGATTGACTAGAATTTAAAAACCAGGCATCTCAATGTTATGCCGGCAATCAACGGTGCCATGGTGTTTGAAATTCATTCCCATTTCTTGCATGGGACCTAAGCATGCACCCAAGGACACAGATTTGATTTTTCAACCAATTTATATGCAGTGGAGCATGCGCATGTAGTTCAAATTTGAATTATTCACATAAATGCATTGAAAACTCAGTTAATGCATAAGTATGTCCAAACGAACCCCGTAAAATCACAAAAATTCACACAACACTCCTGTTGTTCTATGTTGACACAAGAAAAAAACTTCAAAGCAATATGAGGCAATGGATATCGTTTCGTCCCAAATTAAAGGTGGCGCGTTCCCTACCAAAAACCATCATGCTTGTTGCGAGAAGCTCTGGTTTGTGAGAAGCATATACCCAAACCTGCCCCAAAAGGGACAAAATTTGTACCATGGCATGTTGATGCCGCTCCATGATAGCATGCCAAGTTTCCTGAATTTCAGAAGAGTTTTGGATTTACTAGAATTTAAAAACCAGGCATCTCAATGTTTTGCCGGCAATCAACGCTGCCATGGTGTTTGAAATTCATTCCCATTTGCTGCATGGGCCTGAGCATGCACCCAAGGACACAGATTTGATTTTTCAACCAATTATATGCACTGGAGCATGCGCATGTAGTTCAAATTTGGATTATGCACATAAATGCATTGAAAACTCACTTAATGCATAAAAATGTCCAAACGAACCCAAAAAATCACAAAAATTCACACAACACTCCTGTTGTTCCATGTTGACACGAGAAAAAAACTTCAAAGCAATAAGAGACAATGGATATCGTTTCGTCCCCAAAGGTGGGATGTTCCCTACCAAAAACTATCATGCTTGTTGTGAGAAGCTCCGGTTTGTGAGAAGCATATACCCATACCTGCCCCAAATGGGACAAAATTTGTACCACGGCATGTTGATGCCGCTCCATGATAGCATGCCAAGTTTCATGAATTTTAGAATAGTTTTGGATTTACAAGAATTTAAAAACCAGGCATCTCAATGTTTTGCCGGCAATCATCGGTGCCATGGTGTTTGAAATTCATTCCCATTTCTTGCATGGGCCTAAGCATGCACCCAAGGACACAGATTTGATTTTTCAACAAATTTATATGCACTGGAGCATGCGCATGTAGTTCAAATTCGAACTATGCACGTAAATGCATTGAAAACTCAGTTAATGCATAAAAATGTCCAAACAAACGGCGAAAAATCACAAAAATTCACACAGCACTCCTGTTGTTCTATGTTCACACGAGAAAAAAACTTGAAAGCAATAAGAGGCAATGGATGTCGTTTCGTCCCTGAAGGTGGGACGTTCAATTCCGAAAACCATCATGCTTGTTGTGAGAAGCTCCGGTTTGTGAGAACATGATGCCCAAACCTGCCCCAAATGGGACAAAATTTGTACCACGGCATGTTGATGCCGCTCCATGATAGCATGCCAAGTTTCATGAATTTTAGACAAGTTTTGGGTTTACTTATTTAAAAACTAGGCATCTCAATGTTCTGCCGGCAATCAACGGTGCCATGGTGTTTGAAATTCATTCCCATTTCTTGCATGGGACATAAGCATGCACCCAAGGACACAGATTTGATTTTTCATCCAATTTATATGCACTGGAGCATGCGCATGTAGTTCCAATTTGAATTATGCACATAAAATCATAAATGCATTGAAAACTCAGTTGATGCATAAAAATGTCCAAACGAACCCCGAAAATTCACAAAAATTCACACAACACTCCTGTTGTTCTATGTTGACACGAGAAAAAAACTTGAAAGCAATAAGAGGCAATGGATATCGTTTCGTCCGTGAAGGTGGGACGTTCCATACCGAAAACCATCATGCTCGTTGTGAGAAGCTCCGGTTTGTAGGAAGCATATACCCAAACCTGCCCCAAATGGGACAAAATTTGTACCACGGCATGTTGATGCCGCTCCATGAAAGCATGCCAAGTTTCATTAAATTCAGACGAGTTTTTGATTTACTAGAATTTAAAAACCAGGCATCTCAATGTTTTGCCAGCAATCAACGGTGCCAAGGTGTTTGAAATTCATTCCTATTTCTTGCATGGGACCTAAGCATGCACCCAGGACACATATTTGATTTTTCAACTAATTTATATGCACTGGAGCATGCGCATGTAGTTCAAATTTGAATTATGCACATAAAATCATAAATGCATTGAAAACTCAATTAATGCATAAAAATGTTCAAACGAACCCTGAAAAATCACAAAAATTCACACAACACTCCTGTTGTTCTATGTGGACACAAGAAAAAAACTTCAAAGCAATAAGAGGCAATGGATATCGTTTCGTCCCAAAGGTGGCACGTTCCCTACCAAAAACCATCATGCTTGTTGTGAGAAGCTCCGGTTTGTGAGAAGCATATACCCAAACCTGCCCCAAATGGGACAAAATTTGTACCACGGCATGTTGATGCCGCTCCATGATAGCATGCCAAGTTTCACGAATTTCATACGAGTTTCGGATTGACTAGAATTTAAAAACCAGGCATCTCAATGTAATGCCGGCAATCAACGGTGCCATGGTGTTTGAAATTCATTCCCATTTCTTGCATGGGACCTAAGCATGCACCCAAGGACACAGATTTGATTTTTCAACCAACTTATATGCAGTGGAGCATGCGCATGTAGTTCAAACTTGAATTATTCACATAAATGCATTGAAAACTCAGTTAATGCATAAAAATGTCCAAACGAACCCCAAAAAATCACAAAAATTCACACAACACTCCTGTTGTTCTATGTTGACACAAGAAAAAAACTTCAAAGTAATAAGAGGCAATGGATATCGTTTCGTCCCAAAGGTGGCACGTTCCCTACCAAAAACCATCATGCTTGTTGTGAGAAGCTCCGGTTTGTGAGAAGCATATACCCAAACATGCCCCAGATGGGACAAAATTTGTACCACGGCATGTTGATGCCGCTCCATGATAGCATGCCAAGTTTCACGAATTTCATACGAGTTTTGGATTTACTAGAATTTAAAAACCAGGCATCTCAATGTTATGCCGGCAATCAACGGTGCCATGGTGTTTGAAATTCATTCCCATTTCTTGCATGGGACCTAAGCATGCACCTGAGGACACAGATTTGATTTTTCAACCAATTTATATGCAGTGGAGCATGCGCATGTAGTTCAAATTTGAATTATTCACATAAATGCATTGAAAACTCAGTTAATGCATAAATATGTCCAAACGAACCCCGTAAAATCACAAAAATTCACACAACACTCCTGTTGTTCTATGTTGACACAAGAAAAAAACTTCAAAGCAATATGAGGCAATGGATATCGTTTCGTCCCAAATTAAAGGTGGCACGTTCCCTACCAAAAACCATCATGCTTGTGGTGACAAGCTCTGGTTTGTGAGAAGCATATACCCAAACCTGCCCCAAATGGGACAAAATTTGTACCATGGCAAGTTGATGCCGCTCCATGATAGCATGCCAAGTTTCCTGAATTTCAGAAGAGTTTTGGATTTACTAGAATTTAAAAACCAGGCATCTCAATGTTTTGCCGGCAATCAACGCTGCCATAGTGTTTGAAATTCATTCCCATTTGCTGCATGGGCCTGAGCATGCACCCAAGGACACAGATTTGATTTTTCAACCAATTATATGCACTGGAGCATGCGCATGTAGTTCAAATTTGGATTATGCACATAAATGCATTGAAAACTCACTTAATGCATAAAAATGTCCAAACGAACCCAAAAAATCACAAAAATTCACACAACACTCCTGTTGTTCCATGTTGACACGAGAAAAAACTTCAAAGCAATAAGAGGCAATGGATATCGTTTCGTCCCCAAAGGTGGGATGTTCCCTACCAAAAACTATCATGCTTGTTGTGAGAAGCTCCGGTTTGTGAGAAGCATATACCCATACCTGCCCCAAATGGGACAAAATTTGTACCACGGCATGTTGATGCCGCTCCATGATAGCATGCCAAGTTTCATGAATTTTAGAATAGTTTTGGATTTACAAGAATTTAAAAACCAGGCATCTCAATGTTTTGCCGGTAATCATCGGTGCCATGGTGTTTGAAATTCATTCCCATTTCTTGCATGGGCCTAAGCATGCACCCAAGGACACAGATTTGATTTTTCAACAAATTTATATGCACTGGAGCATGCGCATGTAGTTCAAATTTGAACTATGCACGTAAATGCATTGAAAACTCAGTTAATGCATAAAAATGTCCAAACAAACGCCGAAAAATCACAAAAATTCACACAGCACTCCTGTTGTTCTATGTTCACACGAGAAAAAAACTTGAAAGCAATAAGAGGCAATGGATGTCGTTTCGTCCCTGAAGGTGGGACGTTCAATTCCGAAAACCATCATGCTTGTTGTGAGAAGCTCCGGTTTGTGAGAACATGATGCCCAAACCTGCCCCAAATGGGACAAAATTTGTACCACGGCATGTTGATGCCGCTCCATGATAGCATGCCAAGTTTCATGAATTTTAGACGAGTTTTGGATTTACTTATTTAAAAACTAGGCATCTCAATGTTATGCCGGCAATCAACGGTGCCATGGTGTTTGAAATTCATTCCCATTTCTTGCACGGGACATAAGCATGCACCCAAGGACACAGATTTGATTTTTCAACCAATTTATATGCACTGGAGCATGCGCATGTAGTTCCAATTTGAATTATGCACGTAAAATCATAAATGCATTGAAAACTCAGTTGATGCATAAAAATGTCCAAACGAACCCCGAAAATTCACAAAAATTCACACAACACTCCTGTTGTTCTATGTTGACACGAGAAAAAAACTTGAAAGCAATAAGAGGCAATGGATATCGTTTCGTCCGTGAAGGTGGGACGTTCCATACCGAAAACCATCATGCTCGTTGTGAGAAGCTCCGGTTTGTAGGAAGCATATACCCAAACCTGCCCCAAATGGGACAAAATTTGTACCACGGCATGTTGATGCCGCTCCATGAAAGCATGCCAAGTTTCATTAAATTCAGACGAGTTTTTGATTTACTAGAATTTAAAAACCAGGCATCTCAATGTTTTGCCAGCAATCAACGGTGCCAAGGTGTTTGAAATTCATTCCTATTTCTTGCATGGGACCTAAGCATGCACCCAGGACACATATTTGATTTTTCAACTAATTTATATGCACTGGAGCATGCGCATGTAGTTCAAATTTGAATTATGCACATAAAATCATAAATGCATTGAAAACTCAGTTGATGCATAAAAATGTCCAAACGGACCCCGAAAAATCACAAAAATTCACACAACACTCCTGTTGTTCTATGTTGACACGAGAAAAAAACTTGAAAGCAATAAGAGGCAATGGATATCGTTCTGTCCCTGAAGGTGGGACGTTCCCTACCGAAAACCATCATGCTTGTTGTGAGAAGCTCCGCTTTGTGAGAAGCGTATACCCAAACCTACCCCAAATGGGACAAAATTTGTACCACGGCATGTTGATGCCGCTCCATGATAGCATGCCAAGTTCCATGAATTTCATACGAGTTCTGGATTTAGTAGAATTTAAAAACCAGGCATCTCAATGTTTTGCCAGCAGTCAACGGTGCCATGGTGTTTGAAATTCATTCCTATTTCTTGCATGGGACCTAAGCATGCACCCAAGGACACATATTTGATTTTTCAACCAATTTATATGCACTGGAGCATGCGCATGTAGTTCAAATTTGAATTATGCACATAAAATCATAAATGCATTGAAAACTCAGTTGATGCATAAAAATGTCCAAACGGACCCCGAAAAATCACAAAAATTCACACAACACTCCTGTTGTTCTATGTTGACGCGAGAAAAAAACTTGAAAGCAATAAGAGGCAATGGATATCGTTTTGTCCCTGAAGGTGGGACGTTCCCTACCGAAAACCATCATGCTTGTTGTGAGAAGCTCTGGTTTGTGAGAAGCGTATACCCAAACCTGCCCCAAATGGGACAAAATTTGTACCACGGCATGTTGATGCCGCTCCATGATAGCATGCCAAGTTTCATGAATTTCATACGAGTTCTGGATTTACTAGAATTTATAAACCAGCCATCTCCATGTTTTGCCGGCAATCCACGGTGCCATGGTGTTTGAAATTCATTCCCATTTCTTGCATGGGACCTAAGCTTGCACCCAAGGACACAGATTCGATTTTTCAACCAATTTATATGCACTCGAGCATGCGCATGTAGTTCGAATTTGAATTATGCACATGTATGCATTGAAAACTCACTGAATGCATAAAAATGTCCAAACAAACCCCAAAAATTCACAAAAATTCACACAACACTCCTATTGTTCTATGTTGACACGAGAAAAAAACTTCAAAGCAATAAGAGGCAATGGATATCGTTTCGTCCCTAAATGTGGGACGTTCCCTACCGAAAACCATCATGCTTTTTATGAGAAGCTCCGGGTTGTGAGAAGCATATACCCAAGCCTGCCCCAAATGGGACAAAATTTGTACCACGGCATGTTGATGCCGCTCCATGATAGCATGAAAAGTTTCATGAATTTCAGAAGATTTTTGGATTGACTAGAATTTAAAAACCAGGCATCTCAATGTTTTGCCGGCAATCAACGCTGCCATGGTGTTTGAAATTCATTCCCATTTCTTGCATGGGCCTAAGCATGCACCCAAGGACAAAGAATTGATTTTTCGAACAATTATATGCACTGGAGCATGCGCATGTAGTTCAAATTTGGATTATGCACATAAATGCATGGAAAACTCACTTAATGCATAAAAAGGTCCAAACGAACCCCGAAAAATCACCAAAATTTACACAACACTCCTGTTGTTCCATGTTGATACGAGAGAAAAACTCCAAAGCAATAAGAGGCAATGGATATTGTTTCGTCCCCAAAGGTGGGACATTCCCTACCGAAAACCATCATGTTTGTTGTGAGAAGCTCCGGTTTGTGACAAGCATATACCCAAACCTGCCCCAAATGGGACAAAATTTATACCACGGCATGTTGATGCCGCTCCATGATAGCATGCCAAGTTTCATGAATTTCAGAATAGTTTTGGATTTACTAGAATTTAAAAACCAGGCATCTTAATGTTTTGCCGGCAATCATCGGTGCCATGGTGTTTGAAATTCATTCCCATTTCTTGCATGGGCCTAAGCATGCACCCAAGGACACAGATTTGATTTTTCAACCAATTTATATACACTGGAGCATGCACATGTAGTTCAAATTTGAACTATGCACATAAATGCATTGAAAACTCAGTTAATGCTTAAGAATGTCCAAACGAACCCCGAAAAATCACAAAAATTCACACAGCACTCCTGTTGTTCTAAGTTGACACGAGAAAAAAACTTGAAAGCAATAAGAGGAAATGCATATCGTTTCGTCCCTGAAGGTGGGACGTTCCCTACCGAAAACCATCATGCTTGTTGTGAGAAGCTCCGGTTTGTGAGAAGCATGATGCCCAAACTGGCCCCAAATGGGACAAAATTTGTACCACGGCATGTTGATGCTGCTCCATGATAGCATGCCAAGTTTCATGAATTTCATACGAGTTTTGGATTTACTAGAATTTAAAAACCAGGCATCGCAATGTTATGCCGGCAACCAACGCTGCCATGGTGTTTGAAATTCATTCCCATTTCTTGCATGGGACATAAGCATGCACCCAAGGACACATATTTGATTTTTCAACCAATTTATATGCAGTGGAGCATGCGCATGTAGTTCAAATTTGAATTATTCACATAAATGCATTGAAAACTCAGTTAATGCATAAAAATGTCCAACCGAACCCCGAAAAATCACGAAAACTCACACAACACTCCTGTTGTTCTATATTGACACAAGAAAAAAACTTCAAAGCAATAAGAGGCAATGGATATCGTTTCGTCCCCAAAGGTGGGACGTTCCCTAAGGAAAACCATCGTGCTTGTTGTGAGATGCTCCGGTTTGTGAGAAGCATATACCCAAACCTGCCCCAAATGGGACAAAATTTGTACCACGGCATGTTGATGCCGCTCCATGATAGCATGCCAAGTTTCATGAATTTCATACAAGTTTTGGATTTACTAGAATTTAAAAACCAGGCATCTCAATGTTATGCCGGCAATGAACGGTGCCATGGTGTTTGAAATTCATTCCCATTTCTTGCATGGGACATAAGCATGCACCCAAGGACACAGATTTGATTTTTCAACCAATTTATATGCAGTGGAGCATGCGCATGTAGTTCAAATTTGAATTATTCACATAAATGCATTGAAAACTCAGTTAATGCATAAAAATGTCCAAACGAACCCCGAAAAATCACGAAAATTCACACAACACTCCTGTTGTTCTATGTTGACACAAGAAAAAAACTTCAAAGTAATAACAGGCAATCGATATCGTTTCGTCCCAAAGGTTGCACGTTCCCTACCAAAAACCATCATGCTTGTTGTGAGACGCTCCGGTTTGTGAGAAGCATATACCCAAACTTGCCCCAAATGGGACAAAATTTGTACCATGGCATGTTGATGCCGCTCCATGATAGCATGCCAGGTTTCATGAATGTGATACGAGTTTTGGATTTACTAGAATTTAAAAACCAGGCATCTCAATGTTATGCCGGCAATCAACGGTGCCATGGTGTTTGAAATTCATTCCCATTTCTTGCATGGGACATAAGCATGCACCCAAGGACACAGATTTGATTTTTCAACCAATTTATATGGACTGGAGCATGCGCATGTAGTTCAAATTTCAATTATTCACATAAATGCATTGAAAACTCAGTTAATGTATAAAAATGTCCAAACGAACCCCGAAAGATCACAAAAATTCACACAACACTCCTGTTGTTCTATGTTGACACAAGAAAAAAATTGCAAAGCAATAAGAGGCAATGGATATCGTTTCGTCCCAAAGGTGGCACGTTCCCTACCAAAAACCATCCTGCTTGTTGTGAGAAGCTCCGGTTTGTGAGAAGCATATACCCAAACCTGCCCCAAATGGGACAAAATTTGTACCACGGCATGTTGATGCCGCTCCATGATAGCATGCCAAGTTTCATGAATTTTAGAAGAGTTTTGGATTTACTAGAATTTAAAAACCAGGCATCTCAATGTTTTGCCGGAAATCAACGCTGCCATGGTGTTTGAAATTCATTCCCATTTCTTGCATGGGCCTAAGCATGCACCCAAGGACACAGATTTGATTTTTCAACCAATTTATATGCACTGGAGCATGCGCATGTAGTTCAAATTTGATTATGCACATAAATGCATTGAAAACTCACTTAATGCATAAAAATGTCCAAACAAACCCCGAAAAATCACAAAAATTCACACAACACTCCTGTTGTTCCATGTTGACACGAGAAAAAAACTTCAAAGCAATAAGAGGCAATGGATATCGTTTCGTAACTGAAGGTGGGACGTTCCCTACCGAAAACCATCATGCTTGTTGTGAGAAGCTCCGGTTTGTGAGAAGCATGATGCCCAAACCTGCCCCAAATGGGACAAAATTTGTACCACGGCATGTTGATGCCGCTCCATGATAGCATGCCAAGTTTCATGAATTTCAGATGAGTTTTGGTTTTACTAGAATTTAAAAACCACGCATCTCAATGTTATGCCGGCAATCAACGGTGCCATGGTGTTTGAAATTCATTCTCATTTCTTGCATGGGACATAAGCATGAACCCAAGGACATAGATTTGATTTTTCAACCAATTTATATGCACTGGAGCATGCGCATGTAGTTCCAATTTGAATTATTCACATAAATGCATCGAAAACTCATCTAATGCATAAAAATGTCCAAACGAACCCCGAAAAATCACAAAAATTCACACAACACTCCTGTTGTTCTATGTTGACACGAGAAAAAAAACTTGAAAGCAATAAGAGGCAATGAATATCGTTTTGTCCCCAAAGGTGGGACGTTCCCTAACGAAAACCATCGTGCTTGTTGTGAGAAGCTCCGGTTTTTGAGAAGCATATACCCAAACCTGCCCCAAATGGGACAAAAAATTTACCACGACATGTTGATGCCGCTCCATGATAGCATGCCAAGTTTCATGAATTTCATACGAGTTTTGGATTTACTAGAATCAAAAAACCAGGCATCTCAATGTTATGCCGGCAATCAACGGTGCCATGGTGTTTGAAATTCATTCCCATTTCTTGCATGGGACATAAGCATGCACCCAAGGACACATATTTGATTTTTGAACCAATTTATATGCAGTGGAGCATGCGCATGTAGTTCAAATTTGAATTATTCACATAAATGCATTGAAAACTCAGTTAATGCATAAAAATGTCCAACCGAACCCCGAAAAATCACAAAAACTCACACAACACTCCTGTTGTTCTATGCTGACACAAGAAAAAAACATCAAAGCAATTAGAAGCAATGGATATCGTTTCTTCCCCAAAGGTGGGACGTTCCCTAACGAAAACCATCGTGCTTGTTGTGAGAAGCTCCGGTTGTGAGAAGCATATACCCAAACCTGCCCCAAATGGGACAAAATTTGTACCACGACATGTTGATGCCGCTCCATGATAGCATGCCAAGTTTCATGAATTTCGTACGAGTTTTGGATTTACTAGAATTTAAAAACCAGGCATCTCAATGTTATGCCTGCAATCAACGCTGCCATGGTGTTTGAAATTCATTCCCATTTCTTGCATGGGACATAAGCATGCACCCCAGGACACAGATTTGATTTTTCAACCAATTTATATGCAGTGGAGCATGCGCATGTAGTTCAAATTTGAATTATTCACATAAATGCATTGAAAACTCAGTTAATGCATAAAAATGTCCAAACGAACCCCGAAAAATCACAAAAATTCACACAACACTCCTGGTGTTCTATGTTGACACAAGAAAAAAAACTTCAAAGCAATAAGAGGCAATGGATATCGTTTCGTCCCAAAGGTGGCACGTTCCCTACCAAAAACCATCCTGCTTGTTGTGAGAAGCTCCGGTTTGTGAGAAGCATATACCCAAACCTGCCCCAAATGGGACAAAATTTGTACCACGGCATGTTGATGCCGCTCCATGATAGCATGCCAGGTTTCATGAATTTCATACGAGTTTTGGATTGACTAGAATTTAAAAACCAGGCATCTCAATGTTATGCCGGCAATCAACGGTGCCATGGTGTTTGAAATTCATTCCCATTTCTTGCATGGGACATAAGCATGCACCCAAGGACACAGATTTGATTTTTCAACCAATTTATATGCACTGGAGCATGCGCATGTAGTTCAAATTTCAATTATTCACATAAATGCATTGAAAACTCAGTTAATGGATAAAAACGTCCAAACGAACCCCGAAAGATCACAAAAATCCACACAACACTCCTGTTGTTCTATGTTGACACAAGAAAAAAACTGCAAAGCAATAAGAGGCAATGGATATCGTTTCGTCCCAAAGGTGGCACGTTCCCTACCAAAAACCATCCTGCTTGTTGTGAGAAGCTCCGGTTTGTGAGAAGCATATACCCAAACCTGCCCCAAATGGGACAAAATTTGTACCACGGCATGTTGATGCCGCTCCATGATAGCATGCCAAGTTTCATGAATTTCAGAAGAGTTTTGGATTTACTAGAATTTAAAAACCAGGCATCTCAATGTTTTGCCGGCAATCAACGCTGCCATGGTGTTTGAAATTCATTCCCATTTCTTGCATGGGCCTAAGCATGCACCCAAGGAAACAGATTTGATTTTTCAACCAATTTATATGCACTGGAGCATGGGCATGAAGTTCAAATTTGAACTATGCACGTAAATGCATTGAAAACTCAGTTAATGCATAAAAATGTCCAAACGAACACCGAAAAATCACAAAAATTCACACAGCACTCCTGTTGTTCTATGTTCACACGAGAAAAAAACTTGAAAGCAATAAGAGGCAATGGATGTCATTTCGTCCCTAAAGGTGGGACGTTCCCTACCGAAAACCATCATGCTTGTTGTGAGAAGCTCCGGTTTGTGAGAAGCATGATGCCCAAACCTGCCCCAAATGGGACAAAATTTGTACCACGGCATGTTGATGCCGCTCCATGATAGCATGCCAAGTTTCATGAATTTTAGACGAGTTTTGGATTTACTTATTTAAAAACCAGGCATCTCAATGTTATGCCGGCAATCAACGGTGCCATGGTATTTGAAATTCATTCTCATTTCTTGCGTGGGACATAAGCATGCACCCAAGGACACAGATTTGATTTTTCAACCAATTTATATGCACTGGAGCATGCGCATGTAGTTCCAATTTGAATTATGCACATAAAATCATAAATGCATTGAAAACTCAGTTGATGCATAAAAATGTCCAAACGAACCCCGAAAAATCAAAAAATTCACACAACACTCCTGTTGTTCTATGTTGACAAGAGAAAAAAACTTCAAAGCAATAAGAAGCAATGGATATCGTTTCGTCCGTGAAGGTGGGACGTTCCATACCGAAAACCATCATGCTCGTTGTGAGAAGCTCCGGTTTGTAAGAAGCATATAGCCAAACCTACCCCAAATGGGACAAAATTTGTACCACGGCATGTTGATGCCGCTCCATGAAAGCATGCCAAGTTTCATTAATTTCAGACGAGTTTTTGATTTACTAGAATTTAAAAACCAGGCATCTCAATGTTTTGCCAGCAATCAACGGTGCCATGGTGTTTGAAATTCATTCCTATTTCTTGCATGGGACCTAAGCATGCACCCAAGGACACATATTTCATTTTTCAACCAATTTATATGCACTGGAGCATGCGCATGTAGTTCAAATTTGTATTATGCACATAAAATCATAAATGCATTGAAAACTCAGTTGATGCATAAAATTGTCCAAACGAACCTTGAAAAATCACAAAAATAAACACAACACTCTTGTTGTTCTATGTTGACACGAGAAAAAAACTTGAAAGCAATTAGAGGCAATGGATATCGTTTTGTCCCTGAAGGTGGGACGTTCCCTACCGAAAACCATCATGCTTGTTGTGGGAAGCTCCGGTTTGTGAGAAGCGTATACCCAAACCTGCCCCAAATGGGACAAAATTTGTACCACGGCATGTTGATGCCGCTCCATGATAGCATGCCAAGTTTCATGAATTTCATACGAGTTCGGGATTTACTAGAATTTAAAAACCAGGCATCTCAATGTTTTGCCGGCAATCCACGGTGCCATGGTGTTTGAAATTCATTCCCATTTCTTGCATGGGACCTAAGCATGCACCCAAGGACACAGATTTAATTTTTCAACCAATTTATGTGCACTCGAGCATGCGCGTGTAGTTCAAATTTGAATTATGCACATATATGCATTGAAAACTCACTGAATGCATAAAAATGTCCAAACAAACCCCAAAAATTCACAAAAATTCACACAACACTCCTGTTGTTCTATGTTGACACGAGAAAAAAACTTCAAAGCAATAAGAGGCAATGGATATCGTTTCGTCCCTAAAGGTGGGACGTTCCCTACCGAAAACCATCATGCTTTTTATGAGAAGCTCCGGGTTGGGAGAAGCATATACCCAAACCTGCCCCAAATGGGACAAAATTTGTACCACGGCATGTTGATGCCGCTCCATGATAGCATGAAAAGTTTCATGAATTTTAGAAGAGTTCTAGATTGACTAGAATTTAAAAACCAGGCATCTCAATGTTTTGCCGGCAATCAACGTTGCCATGGTGTTTGAAATTCATTCCCATTTCTTGCATGGGCCTAAGCATGCACCGAACGACAAAGAATTGATTTTTCGACCAATTATATGCACTGGAGCATGCGCATGTAGTTCAACTTTGGATTATGCACATAAATGCATTGAAAACTCAGCTAATGCATAAAAATGTCCAAACTAACCCCGAAAAATCACAAAAATTCACACAACACTCCTGGTGTTCTATGTTGACACAAGAAAAAAACTTCAAAGCAATAAGAGGCAATGGATATCGTTTCGTCCCAAAGGTGGCACGTTCCCTACCAAAAACCATCCTGCTTGTTGTGAGAAGCTCCGGTTTGTGAGAAGCATATACCCAAACCTGCCCCAAATGGGACAGAATTTGTACCACGGCATGTTGATGCCGCTCCATGATAGCATGCCAGGTTTCATGAATTTCATACGAGTTTTGGATTGACTAGAATTTAAAAACCAGGCATCTCAATGTTATGCCGGCAATCAACGGTGCCATGGTGTTTGAAATTCATTCCCATTTCTTGCATGGGACATAAGCATGCACCCAAGGAAACAGATTTGATTTTTCAACCAATTTATATGCACTGGAGCATGCGCATGTAGTTCAAATTTCAATTATTCACATAAATGCATTGAAAACTCAGTTAATGGATAAAAATGTCCAAACGAACCCCGAAAGATCACAAAAATCCACACAACACTCCTGTTGTTCTATGTTGACACAAGAAAAAAACTGCAAAGCAATAAGAGGCAATGGATATCGTTTCGTCCCAAAGGTGGCACGTTCCCTACCAAAAACCATCCTGCTTGTTGTGAGAAGCTCCGGTTTGTGAGAAGCATATACCCAAACCTGCCCCAAATGGGACAAAATTTGTACCACGGCATGTTGATGCCGCTCCATGATAGCATGCCAAGTTTCATGAATTTCAGAAGAGTTTTGGATTTACTAGAATTTAAAAACCAGGCATCTCAATGTTTTGCCGGCAATCAACGCTGCCATGGTGTTTGAAATTCATTCCCATTTCTTGCATGGGCCTAAGCATGCACCCAAGGAAACAGATTTGATTTTTCAACCAATTTATATGCACTGGAGCATGGGCATGAAGTTCAAATTTGAACTATGCACGTAAATGCATTGAAAACTCAGTTAATGCATAAAAATGTCCAAACGAACCCCGAAAAATCACAAAAATTCACACAGCACTCCTGTTGTTCTATGTTCACACGAGAAAAAAACTTGAAAGCAATAAGAGGCAATGGATGTCATTTCGTCCCTAAAGGTGGGACGTTCCCTACCGAAAACCATCATGCTTGTTGTGAGAAGCTCCGGTTTGTGAGAAGCATGATGCCCAAACCTGCCCCAAATGGGACAAAATTTGTACCACGGCATGTTGATGCCGCTCCATGATAGCATGCCAAGTTTCATGAATTTTAGACGAGTTTTGGATTTACTTATTTAAAAACCAGGCATCTCAATGTTATGCCGGCAATCAACGGTGCCATGGTATTTGAAATTCATTCTCATTTCTTGCATGGGACATAAGCATGCACCCAAGGACACAGATTTGATTTTTCAACCAATTTATATGCACTGGAGCATGCGCATGTAGTTCCAATTTGAATTATGCACATAAAATCATAAATGCATTGAAAACTCAGTTGATGCATAAAAATGTCCAAACGAACCCCGAAAAATCACAAAAATTCACACAACACTCCTGTTGTTCTATGTTGACAAGAGAAAAAAACTTCAAAGCAATAAGAAGCAATGGATATCGTTTCGTCTGTGAAGGTGGGACGTTCCATACCGAAAACCATCATGCTCGTTGTGAGAAGCTCCGGTTTGTAAGAAGCATATAGCGAAACCTACCCCAAATGGGACAAAATTTGTACCACGGCATGTTGATGCCGCTCCATGAAAGCATGCCAAGTTTCATTAATTTCAGACGAGTTTTTGATTTACTAGAATTTAAAAACCAGGCATCTCAATGTTTTGCCAGCAATCAACGGTGCCATGGTGTTTGAAATTCATTCCTATTTCTTGCATGGGACCTAAGCATGCACCCCAGGACACATATTTCATTTTTCAACCAATTTATATGCACTGGAGCATGCGCATGTAGTTCAAATTTGAATTATGCACATAAAATCATAAATGCATTGAAAACTCAGTTGATGCATAAAATTGTCCAAACGAACCTTGAAAAATCACAAAAATAAACACAACACTCCTGTTGTTCTATGTTGACACGAGAAAAAAACTTGAAAGCAATTAGAGGCAATGGATATCGTTTTGTCCCTGAAGGTGGGACGTTCCCTACCGAAAACCATCATGCTTGTTGTGGGAAGCTCCGGTTTGTGAGAAGCGTATACCCAAACCTGCCCCAAATGGGACAAAATTTGTACCACGGCATGTTGATGCCGCTCCATGATAGCATGCCAAGTTTCATGAATTTCATACGAGTTCGGGATTTACTAGAATTTAAAAACCAGGCATCTCAATGTTTTGCCGGCAATCCACGGTGCCATGGTGTTTGAAATTCATTCCCATTTCTTGCATGGGACCTAAGCATGCACCCAAGGACACAGATTTAATTTTTCAACCAATTTATGTGCACTCGAGCATGCGCGTGTAGTTCAAATTTGAATTATGCACATATATGCATTGAAAACTCACTGAATGCATAAAAATGTCCAAACAAACCCCAAAAATTCACAAAAATTCACACAACACTCCTGTTGTTCTATGTTGACACGAGAAAAAAACTTCAAAGCAATAAGAGGCAATGGATATCGTTTCGTCCCTAAAGGTTGGGAGAAGCATATACCCAAACCTGCCCCAAATGGGACAAAATTTGTACCACGGCATGTTGATGCCGCTCCATGATAGCATGAAAAGTTTCATGAATTTTAGAAGAGTTCTAGATTGACTAGAATTTAAAAACCAGGCATCTCAATGTTTTGCCGGCAATCAACGTTGCCATGGTGTTTGAAATTCATTCCCATTTCTTGCATGGGCCTAAGCATGCACCGAACGACAAAGAATTGATTTTTCGACCAATTATATGCACTGGAGCATGCGCATGTAGTTCAACTTTGGATATGCACACAAATGCATTGAAAACTCAGCTAATGCATAAAAATGTCCAAACTAACCCCGAAAAATCACAAAAATTCACACAACACTCCTGTTGTTTTATGTTGACAAGAGAAAAAAACTTCAAAGCAATAAGAGGCAATGGATATCGTTTCGTCCCTGAAGGTGGGACGTTCCCTACCGAAAACCATCATGCTTGTTGTGAGAAGCTCCGGTTTGTGAGAAGGATGATGCCCAAACCTGCCCCAAATGGGACAAAATTTGTACCACGGCATGTTGATGCCGCTCCATGATAGCATGCCAAGTTTCATGAATTTCATACGAGTTTTGGATTTACTAGAATTTAAAAACCAGGCATCTCAATGTTATGCCGGCAATCAACGGTGCCATGGTGTTTGAAATTCATTCTCATTTCTTGCATGGGACATAAGCATGCACCCAAGGACACATATTTGATTTTTCAACCAATTTATATGCACTGGAGCATGCGCATGTAGTTCACATTTGAATGATGCACATAAATGCATTGAAAACTCAGCTAATGCATAAAAATGTCCAAACGAACCCCGAAAAATCACAAAAATTCACACAACACTCCTGTCGTTCTATGTTGACACGAGAAAAAAACTTGAAAGCAATAAGAGGCAATGGATATCGTTTCGTCCCTAAAGGTGGGACGTTCCATACCGAAAACAATCATGCTTGTTGTGAGAAGCTCCGGTTTGTGAGAAGCATATACCCAAACCTCCCCCAAATGGGACAAAATTTGTACCATGCATGTTGATGCCGCTCCATGAAAGAATGCCAAGTTTCATGAATTTCAGACGAGTTTTGGATTTACTAGAATTTAAAACCAGGCATCTCAATGTTTTGCCGGCAATCATCAGTGCCATGGTGTTTGAAATTCATTCCCATTTCTTGCATGGGCCTAAGCATGCACCCAAGGACACATATTTGATTTTTCAACCAATTTATATGCACTGGAGCATGCGCATGTAGTTCAAATTTGAATTATGCACATAAATGCATTGAAAACTCAGTTAATGCATAAAAATGTCCAAACGAACCCCGAAAAATCACAAAAATTCACACAACACTCCTGTTGTTCCATGTTGACACGAGAAAAAAACTTGAAAGCAATAAGAGGCAATGGATATCATTTCATCCCCTAAGGTGGGACGTTCCCTACCGAAAACCATCATGCTTGTTGTGAGAAGCTCCGGTTTGTGAGAAGCATAAACCCAAACCTGCCCCAAATGGGACAAAATTTGTACCACGACATGTTTATGCCGCTCCATGATAGCATGCCAAGTTTCATGAATTTCATACGAGTTTTCGATTTACTTGAATTTAAAAACCAAGCATCTCAATGTTATGCTGGCAATCATCAGTGCCATGGTGTTTGAAATTCATTCCCATTTCTTGCATGGGACCTAGGCATGCACCCAAGGACACAGATTTGATTTTTCAACCAATTTATATGTACTGGAGCATGCGCATGTAGTGCAAATTTGAATGATGCACATAAAATCATAAATGCATTGAAAACTCAGTTAATGCATAAAAATGTCCAAACGAACCCCGAAAAATCACAAAAATTCACACAACACTCCTGGTGTCCTATGTTGACACGAGAAAAAAAACTTGAAAGCAATAAGCAGCAATGGATATCGTTTTGTCCCCAAAGGTGGGACGTTCTCTACCGAAATCCGTCATGCTTGTTGTGAGAAGCTCCGGTTTGTGACAAGCATATACCAAAACCTGCCTCAAATCGGACAAAATTTGTACCATGGGATGTTGATGCCGCTCCATGCCAAGTTCATTGAATTTCATACGAGTTTTGGATTTACTAGAATTTAAAAACCAGGCATCTCAATGTTTTGCCGGCAATCAACGGTGCCATGGTGTTTGAAATTCATTCCCATTTCTTCCATGGGACCTAGGCATGCACCCAAGGACACAGATTTGATTTTTCAACCAATTTATATGCACTGGAGCATGCGCATGTAGTTCAAATTTGAATGATGCACATAAAATCATAAATGCATTGAAAACTCAGTTAATGCATAAAAATGTCCAAACGAACCCCGAAAAATCACAAAAATTCACACAACACTCCTGTTGTTCTATGTTGACGCGAGAAAAAAACTTCAAAGCAACAAGAGGCAATGGATATCGTTTCGTCCCCAAAGGTGGGACGTTCCCTACCGAAAACCATCGTGCTTGTTGTGAGAAGCTCCGGTTTGTGAGAAGCATATACCCAAACCTGCCCCAAATGCGACAAAATTTGTACCACGGCATGTTCATGCCGCTCCATGATAGCATCCCAAGTTTCATGAATTTTAGACGAGTTTTGTATTTACTAGAATTTAAAAACTAGACATCTCAATGTTTTGCCGGCAATCAACGGTGCCATGGTGTTTGAGATTCATTCCTATTTTTTGCATGGGACCTAAGCATGCACCCAAGGACACAGATTTGATTTTTCAACCAATTTATATGCACTGGAGCATGTGCATGGAGTTCAAATTTGAATTATACAAATCAAATCATAAATGCGTTGAAAACTCAGTTAATGCATAAAAATGTCCAAACGAACCCTGAAAAATCAGAAAAATTCACACAATACTCCTGTTGTTCTATGTTGACACGAGAAAAAACTTCAAAGCAATAAGAGGCAATGGATATCGTTTCGTCCCCGAAGGTGGGACTTTCCCTACCGAAAACAATCATGCTTGTTGTGAGAAGCTCCGGTTTTTGAGAAGCATATACCCAAACCTGCCCCAAATGGGACAAAATTCGTACCACGGCATGTTGATGCCGCTCCATGATAGCATGCCAAGTTTCATGAATTTCATACGAGTTTTGGATTTACTAGAATTTAAAAACCAGGCATCTCAATGTTTTGCCGGCAATCATCGGTGCCATGGTGTTTGAAATTCATTCCCATTTCTTGCATGGGACCTAAGCATGCACCCAAGGACACAGATTTAATTTTTCAACCAATTTATATGCACTGGAGCATGCGCATCTAGTTCAAATTTGAACTATGCACATAAATGCATTGAAAACACAGCTAATGCATAAAAATGTCCAAACTAACCCTGAAAAATCACAAAAATTCACACAACACTCCTGTTGTTTTATGTTGACATGAGAAAAAAACTTCAAAGCAGTAAGAGGCAATGGATATCGTTTCGTCCCCAAAGGTGGGACTTTCCCTACCGAAAACAATCATGCTTGTTGTGAGAAGCTCCGGTTTTTGAGAAGCATATACCCAAACCTGCCCCAAATGGGACAAAATTCGTACCACGGCATGTTGATGCCGCTCCATGATAGCATGCCAAGTTTCATGAATTTCATACGAGTTTTGGATTTACTAGAATTTAAAAACCAGGCATCTCAATGTTATGCCGGCAATCAACGGTGCCATGGTGTTTGAAATTCATTCCCATTTCTTGCATGGGCCTAAGCATGCACCCAAGGACACAGATTTGATTTTTCAACCAATTTATATGCACTGGAGCATGTGCATGGAGTTCAAATTTGAATTATACACATAAAATCATAAATGCGTTGAAAACTCAGTTAATGCATAAAAATGTCCAAACGAACCCTGAAAAATCAGAAAAATTCACACAATACTCCTGTTGTTCTATGTTGACACGAGAAAAAACTTCAAAGCTATAAAAGGCAATGGATATCATTTCGTCCCCGAAGGTAGGACTTTCCCTACCGAAAACCATCATGCTTGTTGTGAGAAGCTCCGGTTTTTGAGAAGCATATACCCAAACCTGCCCTAAATGGGACAAAATTTGTACCACGGCATGTTGATGCCGCTCCATGATAGCATGCCAAGTTTCATGAATTTCATACGAGTTCTGTATTTACTAGAATTTAAAAACCAGGCATCTCAATGTTATGCCGACAATCAACAGTACCATGGTGTTTGAAATTCATTCTCATTTCTTGCATGGGACATAAGCATGCACCCAAGGACACATATTTGATTTTTCAACCAATTTATATGCACTGGAGCATGCGCATGTAGTTCACATTTGAATGATGCACATAAATGCATTGAAAACTCAGCTAATGCATAAAAATGTCCAAACGAACCCCGAAAAATCACAAAAAATCACACAACACTCCTGTCGTTCTATGTTGACACGAGAAAAAAACTTGAAAGCAATAAGAGGCAATGGATATCGTTTCATCCCTGAAGGTGGGACGTTCCATACCGAAAACCATCATGCTTGTTGTGAGAAGCTCCGGTTTGTGAGAAGCATATACCCAAACCTGCCCCAAATGGGACAAAATTTGTACCACGCATGTTGATGCCGCTCCATGAAAGAATGCCAAGTTTCATGAATTTCCGACGAGTTTTAAATTTACTAGAATTTAAATCCAGGCATCTCAATGTTTTGCCGGCAATCATCAGTGCCATGGTGTTTGAAATTCATTCCCATTTCTTGCATGGGCCTAAGCATGCACCCAAGGACACAGATTTGATTTTTCAACCAATTTATATGCACTGGAGCATGTGCATGGAGTTCAAATTTGAATTATACACATAAAATCATAAATGCGTTGAAAACTCAGTTAATGCATAAAAATGTCCAAACGAACCCTGGAAAATCACAAAAATTCACACAACACTCCTGTTGTTCTATGTTGACACGAGAAAAAACTTCAAAGCAATAAGAGGCAATGGATATCGTTTCGTCCCCGAAGGTGGGACTTTCCCTACCAAAAACCATCATGCTTGTTGCGAGAAGCTCCGGTTTGTGAGAAGCATATACCCAAACCTGCCCCAAATGGGACAAAATTTGTACCACGGCATGTTGATGCCGCTCCATGATAGCATGCCAAGTTTCATGAATTTCATACGATTTTTGGATTTACTAGAATTTAAAAACCAGGCATCTCAATGTTATGCCGGCAATCAACGGTGCCATTGTGTTTGAAATTCATTCCCATTTCTTGCATGGGACATAAGCATGCACCCAAGGACACAGATTTGATTTTTCAACCACTTTATATGCTGTGGAGCATGCGCATGTAGTTCAAATTTGAATTATTCACATAAAAGCATTGAAAACTGAGGTAATGCATAAAAAGTCCAAACTAACCCCGAAAAATCACAAAAATTCACACAACACTCCTGTTGTTTTATGTTGACATGAGAAAAAAACTTCAAAGCAATAAGAGGCAATGGATATCGTTTCGTCCCTGAAGGTGGGACGTTCCCTACCGAAAACCATCATGCTTGTTGTGAGAAGCTCCGGTTTGTGAGAAGCATGATGCCCAAATCTGCCCCAAATGGGACATAATTTGTACCACGACATGTTGATGCCGCTCCATGATAGCATGCCAAGTTTCATGAATTTCATACGAGTTTTGGATTTACTAGAATTTAAAAACCAGGCATCTCAATGTTATGCCGGCAATCAACGATGCCATGGTGTTTGAAATTCATTCTCATTTCTTGCATGGGACATAAGCATGCACCCAAGGACACATATTTGATTTTTCAACCAATTTATATGCAGTGGAGCATGCGCATGTAGTTCAAATTTCAATTATTCACATAAATGCATTGAAAACTCAGCTAATGCATAAAAATGTCCAAACTAACCTCGAAAAATCACAAAAATTCACACAATACTCCTGTTGTTCTATGTTGACAGGAGAAAAAAACTTCAAAGCAATAAGAGGCAATGGATATCGTTTCGTCCCCAAAGGTGGGACGTTCCCTACCGAAATACATCGTGCTTGTTGTGAGAAGCTCCGGTTTGTGAGAAGCATATACCCAAACCTGCCCCAAATGGGACAAAATTTGTACCACGCATGTTCATGCCGCTCCATGAAAGAATGCCAAGTTTCATGAATTTCAGACGAGTTTTGGATTTACTAGAATTTAAAACCAGGCATCTCAATGTTTTGCCGGCAATCATCAGTGCGATGGTGTTTGAAATTCATTCCCATTTCTTGCATGGGCCTAAGCATGCACCCAAGTACACAGATTTGATTTTTCAACCAATTTATATGCACTGGAGCATGCGCATGTAGTTCAAATTTGAACTATGCACATAAATGCATTGAAAACTCAGTTAATGCATAAAAATGTCCAAACGAACCCTGAAAAATCACAAAAATTCACACAACACTCCTGTTATTCTATGTTGACACGAGAAAAAACTTCAAAGCAATAAGAGGCAATGGATATCATTTCGTCCCCGAAGGTGGGACTTTCCCTACCGAAGACCATCGTGCTTGTTGTGAGAAGCTCCGGTTTGTGAGAAGCATATACCCAAACCTGCACCAAATGGGACAAAATTTGTACCACGGCATGTTGATGCCGCTCCATGATAGCATGCCAAGTTTCATGAATTTCATACGAGTTTTGGATTTACTACAATTTAAAAAACCAGGCATCTCAATGTTATGCCGGCAATCAACGGTGCCATGGTGTTTGAAATTCATTCCCATTTCTTGCATGGGACATAAGCATGCACCCAAGGACACAGATTTGATTTTTCAACCAATTTATATGCAGTGGAGCATGCGCATGTAGTTCAAATTTCAATTATTCACATAAATGCATTGAAAACTCAGCTAATGCATAAAAATGTCGAAACTAACCCCGAAAAATCACAAAAATTCACACAATACTCCTGTTGTTCTATGTTGACAGGAGGAAAAAACTTCAAAGCAATAAGAGGCAATGGATATCGTTTCGTCCCCAAAGGAGGGACGTTCCCTACCGAAAACCATCGTGCTTGTTGTGAGAAGCTCCGGTTTGTGAGAAGCATATACCCAAACCTGCCCCAAATGCGACAAAATTTATACCACGGCATGTTGATGCCACTCCATGATAGCATGCCAAGTTTCATGAATTTTAGACGAGTTTTGGATTTACTAGAATTTAAAAACCAGGCATCTCAATGTTTTGCCGGCAATCAACGGTGCCATGGTGTTTGAGATTCATTCCTATTTCTTGCATGGGACCTAAGCATGCACCCAAGGACACAGATTTGATTTTTCAACCAATTTATATGCACTGGAGCATGTGCATGGAGTTCAAATTTGAATTATACACATAAAATCATAAATGCGTTGAAAACTCAGTTAATGCATAAAAATGTCCAAACGAACCCTGGAAAATCACAAAAATTCACACGACACTCCTGTTGTTCTATGTTGACACGAGAAAAAACTTCAAAGCAATAAGAGGCAATGGATGTCGTTTCGTCCCCGAAGGTGGGACTTTCCCTACCGAAAACCATCATGCTTGTTGCGAGAAGCTCCGGTTTGTGAGAAGCATATACCAAAACCTGCCCCAAATGGGACAAAATTTGTACCACGGCATGTTGATGCCGCTCCATGATAGCATGCCAAGTTTCATGAATTTCATACGAGTTTTGGATTTACTAGAATTTAAAAACCAGGCATCTCAATGTTATGCCGGCAATCAACGGTGCCATGGTGTTTGAAATTCATTCCCATTTCTTGCATGGGCCTAAGCATGCACCCAAGGACACAGATTTGATTTTTCAACCAATTTATATGCACTGGAGCATGCGCATGTAGTTCAAATTTGGATTATGCACATAAATGCATTGAAAACTCACTGAATGCATAAAAATGTCCAAACAAACCCCGAAAAATCACAAAAATTCACACAACACTCCTGTTGTTCCATGTTGACACGAGAAAAAAACTTCAAAGCAATAAGAGGCAATGGATATCGTTTCGTCCCTGAAGGTGGGACGTTCCCTACCGAAAACCATCATGCTTGTTGTGAGAAGCTCCGGTTTGTTAGAAGCATGATGCCCAAACCTACCCCAAATGGGACAAAATTTGTACCACGGCATGTTGATGCCGCTCCATGATAGCATGCCAAGTTTCATGAATTTCAGACGAGTTTTGGATTTACTAGAATTTAAAAACCAGGCATCTCAATGTTATGCCGGCAATCAACGGTGCCATGGTATTTGAAATTCATTTTCATTTCTTGCATGGGACATAAGCATGCACCCAAGGACACATATTTGATTTTTCAACCAATTTATATGCACTGGAGCATGCGCATGTAGTTCACATTTGAATGATGCACATAAATGAATTGAAAACTCAGCTAATGCATAAAAATGTCCAAACGAACCCCGAAAAATCACAAAAATTCACACAACACTCCTGTCGTTCTATGTTGACACGAGAAAAAAACTTGAAAGCAATAAGAGGCAATGGATATCGTTTCGTCCCTGAAGGTGGGACGTTCCATACCGAAAACCATCATGCTTGTGGTGAGAAGCTCCGGTTTGTGAGAAGCATATACCCAAACCTGCCCCAAATGGGACAAAATTTGTACCACGCATGTTGATGCCGCTCCATGAAAGAATGCCAAGTTTCATGAATTTCAGACGAGTTTTGGATTTACTAGAATTTAAAACCAGGCATCTCAATGTTTTACCGGCAATCATCAGTGCCATGGTGTTTGAAATTCATTCCCATTTCTTGCATGGGCCTAAGCATGCACCCAAGGACACAGATTTGATTTTTCAACCAATTTATATGCACTGGAGCATGCGCATGTAGTTCAAATTTGAACTATGCACATAAATGCTTTGAAAACTCAGTTAATGCATAAAAATGTCCAAACGAACCCTGAAAAATCACAAAAATTCACACAACACTCCTGTTGTTCTATGTTGACATGAGAAAAAACTTCAAAGCAATAAGAGGCAATGGATATCATTTCGTCCCCGAAGGTGGGACTTTCCCTACCGAAAACCATCATGCTTGTTGTGAGAAGCTCCGGTTTGTGAGAAGCATATACCCAAACCTGCCACAAATGGGACAAAATTTGTACCACGGCATGTTGATGCCGCTCCATGATAGCATGCCAAGTTTCATGAATTTCAGACGAGTTTTGGATTTACTAGAATTTAAAAACCAGGCATCTCAATGTTATGCCGGCAATCAACGGTGCCATGGTGTTTGAAATTCATTCCCATTTCTTGCATGGGACATAAGCATGCACCCAAAGACACAAATTTATATGGAGTGGAGCATGCGCATGTAGTTCAAATTTCAATTATTCACATAAATGCATTGAAAACTCAGCTAATGCATAAAAATGTCCAAACTAACCCCGAAAAATCACAAAAATTCACACAATACTACTGTTGTTCTATGTTGACAGGAGAAAAAAACATCAAAGCAATAAGAGGCAATGGATATCGTTTCGTCCCCAAAGGTGGGACGTTCCCTACCGAAAACCATCGTGCTTATTGTGAGAAGCTCCGGTTTGTGAGAAGCATATACCCAAACCTGCCCCAAATGCGACAAAATTTATACCACGGCATGTTGATGCCGCTCCATGATAGCATGCCAAGTTTCATGAATTTTAGACGAGTTTTGGATTTACTAGAATTTAAAAACCAGGCATCTCAATGTTTTTCCGGCAATCAACGGTGCCATGGTGTTTGAGATTCATTCCTATTTCTTGCATGGGACCTAAGCATGCACCCAAGCACACATATTTGATTTTTCAACCAATTTATATGCACTGGAGCATGTGCATGGAGTTCAAATTTGAATTATAAACATAAAATCATAAATGCGTTGAAAACTCAGTTAATGCATAAAAATGGCCAAACGAACCCTGGAAAATCACAAAAATTCACAAAACACTCCTGTTGTTCTATGTTGACACGAGAAAAAACTTCAAAGCAATAAGAGGCAATGGATATCGTTTCGTCCCCGAAGGTGGGACTTTCCCTACCGAAAACCATCATGCTTGTTGCGAGAAGCTCCGGTTTGTGAGAAGCATATACCCAAACCTGCCCCAAATGGGACAAAATTTGTACCACAGCATGTTGATGCCGCTCCATGATAGCATGCCAAGTTTCATGAATTTCAGAAGAGTTTTGGATTTACTAGAATTTAAAAACCAGGCATCTCAATGTTTTCCCGGCAATCAACGCTGCCATGGTGTTTGAAATTCATTCCCATTTCTTGCATGGGCCTAAGCATGCACCCAAGGACACAGATTTGATTTTTCAACCAATTTATATGCACTGGAGCATGCGCATGTAGTTCAAATTTGGATTATGCACATAAATGCTTTGAATACTCACTTAATGCATAAAAATGTCCAAACAAACCCCAAAAATCAACAAAATTCACACAACACTCCTGTTGTTCCATGTTGACACGAGAAAAAACTTCAAAGCAATAAGAGGCAATGGATATCGTTTCGTCCCTGAAGGTGGGACGTTCCCTACCGAAAACCATCATGATTGTTGTGAGAAGCTCCGGTTTGTGAGAAGCATGATGCCCAAACCTGCCCCAAATGGGACAAAATTTGTACCACGGCATGTTGATGCCGCTCCATGATAGCATGCCAAGTTTCATGAATTTCAGACGAGTTTTGGATTTTCTAGAATTTAAAAACCAGGCATCTCAATGTTATGCCGGCAATCAACGGTGCCATGGTGTTTGAAATTCATTCTCATTTCTTGCATGGGACATAAGCATGCACCCAAGGACACATATTTGATTTTTCAACCAATTTATATGCACTGGAGCATGCGCATGTAGTTCACATTTGAATGATGCAAATAAATGCATTGAAAACTCAGCTAATGCATAAAAATGTCCAAACGAACCCCGAAAAATCACAATAATTCAGACAACACTCCTGTCGTTCTATGTTGACACGAGAAAAAAACTTGAATGCAATAAGAGGCAATGGATATCGTTTCGTCCCTGAAGGTGGGACGTTCCATACCGAAAACCATCATGCTTGTTGTGAGAAGCTCCGGTTTGTGAGAAGCATATACCCAAACCTGCCCCAAATGGGACAAAATTTATACCACGCATGTTGATGCCGCTCCATGAAAGAATGCCAAGTTTCATGAATTTCAGACGAGTTTTGGATTTACTAGAATTTAAAACCAGGCATCTCAATGTTTTACCGGCAATCATCAGTGCCATGGTGTTTGAAATTCATTCCCATTTCTTGCATGGGCCTAAGCATGCACCCAAGGACACATATTTGATTTTTCAACCAATTTATATGCACTGGAGCATGCGCATGTAGTTCAAATTTGAACTATGCACATAAATGCATTGAAAACTCAGTTAATGCATAAAAATGTCCAAACGAACCCTGAAAAATCACAAAAATTCACACAACACTCCTGTTGTTCTATGTTGACACGAGAAAAAACTTCAAAGCAATAAGAGGCAATGGATATCATTTCGTCCCCGAAGGTGGGACTTTCCCTACCGAAAACCATCATGCTTTTTGTGAGAAGCTCCGGTTTGTGAGAAGCATATACCCAAACCTGCCCCAAATGGGAAAAAATTTGTACCACGGCATGTTGATGCCGCTCCATGATAGCATGCCAAGTTTCATGAATTTCAGACGAGTTTTGGATTTACTAGAATTTAAAAACCAGGCATCTCAATGTTTTGCCGGCAATCAACGGTGCCATGGTGTTTGAAATTCATTCCCATTTCTTGCATGGGACATAAGCATGCACCCAAGGACACAAATTTATATGCAGTGGAGCATGCGCATGTAGTTCAAATTTCAATTATTCACATAAATGCATTGAAAACTCAGCTAATGCATAAAAATGTCCAAACTAACCCCGAAAAATCACAAAAATTCACACAATACTCCTGTTGTTCTATGTTGACAGGAGAAAAAAACTTCAAAGCAATAAGAGGCAATGGATATCGTTTCGTCCCCAAAGGTGGGACGTTCCCTACCGAAAACCATCGTGCTTGTTGTGAGAAGCTCCGGTTTGTGAGAAGCATATACCCAAACCTGCCCCAAATGCGACAAAATTTATACCACGGCATGTTGATGCCGTTCCATGATAGCATGCCAAGTTTTATGAATTTTAGACGAGTTTTGGATTTACTAGAATTTAAAAACCAGGCATCTCAATGTTTTGCCGGCAATCAACGGTGCCATGTTGTTTGAGATTCATTCCTATTTCTTGCATGGGACCTAAGCATGCACCCAAGGACACAGATTTGATTTTTCAACCAATTTATATGCACTGGAGCATGTGCATGGAGTTCAAATTCGAATTATAAACATAAAATCATAAATGCGTTGAAAACTTAGTTAATGCATAAAAATGTCCAAACGAACCCTGAAAAATCACAAAAATTCACACAACACTCCTGTTGT